>NW_022885382.1:0-15894 GCF_011952205.1 Bombus bifarius
ATTTAACAAAGAACAAATAATCATTTGTACTTTATTAAAATGTTCTTTTAGCGTCTCGTTTTAATATTTCTCTAATAATATTTTGTTAACCGTTATATTTAAATGAAGGTTTTCAAAGCAGAGACGTACTTTAACGTAGGAAATGGACGTACATTTATAATGAGAATTCAGAAGCAAAAATATTTCATACAAAAATAAATATTCCCCATGTGTAAATAACTACGTTATGACTTTTATATGTATCTAACGTTTTTCCATGCAAGGTAACGTATATTTGCTTCTTCGCTTCTTCGCTTCTGAGTAGTAAAACCTGGCATTCATGCGGCTGATAGGTAGTTACGCGCTGACAACGAAAAACATAAAATGAATAAAAAACATGAGCCATCCTATAAAAAAAATAAAGCTGCTTTTATCTTTCATTACATATTCGTCAGAATATTGTTAATAAATATTTAAGTTCAGATTTCAGCTTAAATAAATGCATAGGATTGGACATTTATTTATATATGTATCTGCGAACGCTTTTTGACATAAAATTTTTATAACGACTAAAATCACATATTCCGATATTAAATTAATTTGATGAGAATAAAAACTGAATTTTTTAAACGAGATTTTGTATGAAGTTACATTTATTGGGAAAAATTCATTCTTTTATAATATGATAAAACGAGACTCATAGTCTGTATAAATCATTTCATGGAATATTATGTGTATGTACATGTGTTCTACGCTTTTATTATAAAAATGCTAAATGAACATAACGATCAAATGCATCGACAAATGCATTGAACATATCGATTGTTATTTTGAAAAATTGATTATCTTTTATTTGTTTCGAACTACAAATTGATTGAGACATTCGTGTTTGCTAAATTGCGAATTTAACGCAATGAAGTCGTCTGAATCCCTTGCGAGCATGTAAATATAGCGTCGAATTAACAGGTCAATTACTTGAGGTTGGAACTGAAAGAAAGAGAAAGATGGAGGAGGTCTTGCCTTTGAATGCTGGACACTTCTAAAGCCCACAGTTCGCTGAAATTGCCAGAGAATTCAATTAAATGGCAAATTAAACCATTGAACTGAATCTGTTTCCAATCGTGAGCTTGGAGGTTCTACCCTTTGAATTTTTAAACCAGTCAACCTTCTTTTGTACGTATGGTAACGAATATAATTCATAAACTAATGAAGTGTGTAATTCAATTGAAAGCTCTTTTCACTGAATTCAGTTTAGATTAAGAAAAATGATATAATAACGAAATTATCAATTTACAATTTATAGAGCGTATACTTTATTCGAAAGTGAAGTTTATTACTGCAAATATTAGTTGGCTATTTATAGCCTGTTTGAAAAGGTGATTTAATTTCGATTGATTTTCGATAAGTTTTTGTTGGTTTACTCAGGTTAATTAATCTCCAATAAAATAGAAATACCAATCCGGTAGTATAATTGCTTTCTTGCTTATTACTTTTTTACTAATTAGCGATGCACGATTCCAGACCAGTAAATATTTTTCCATCGGGAGAAGTCAGGTCGAGAGATGCAAGATTTATACGCTCGTTCTGTCAGTTATCCCAGTGTCTGTTACGCGATAGAAAATGAACGAACTGAATAATAAATGCATTATCGGCATGAAGATTGCTTGATGTAGGCCACCGCTTTTTTTCTATCCTTCCGATACCATTTTTCTTTACTTTTTTTTTTTTTTTTTGCGAAACACTTTGCTAGTCGTGAGAAGCAGCAATTCCCTTCTGCGAATCAATTACGGTTCACGAGAAATTGTATTATAGCCTGGAACGTATTCAAATTATCTTCAATTATTCTCGGCTGTTTCCATTTCCATTCGTCTCTTGCGTAAGTACTCGTTTGATGTACGTACATCGTGAGACAATAATCGTTAACACCTTTAATGTCTTCAGTATTATAGAATAAGACGCGAAAATACGTTGAAACCTGACTTTTAGATTCGCGAGACTCTATAAGGCTTCGAAAGTCTCTTGTTTCAGGCCGAATAAAAAATTGTAGATGAAGAATTACATTGCGAGGTCTGTTAAGGAAAATTTTAAATCGTATCGTTGTAATAGGATTATTTCAGCGAGGGAAATTACGTGTTGCGTGCGAAGCCACGAGCTTTCTTTCAGGCTAATATATATAATTGTCCTATCGAACTTTCCATCTAAACCGTTGCGCTCACACGTGGATTTTGCATTTCAATTTTCTTACTTACAGTCCAGTCCAGTGAGACCAAGTTAAATTTTTCAGCCCTCCGAGGTAGAATATGTTTTATAGAGAGACGTACAACGCCATGAAAGGGAGACAGATCAATAAATTGGGTTATCTTTAAATTACTGACAATCATTTCATCGACGCGGTTTCACCGACACCGAGTCCCCCGGCAACGTCTGTCAAAGCTTATTTACCGATACACTGAACCACAATCATTTTACCGACCTCTTCCTTTGCTGACAGTTATTATACTCGCTGTCATATGTTATCGTTGATTATACATCTTTATTTACAAATTCGTTCCTGTGTATAACGAAACAAAGGAAGAAACGAAAATGATACGTTTCATGACGCATTGTTAAATTATTAATTAACGAGAGTTACATATCTACATGAATGCTTTGAAATGTCAGTTATAATTCATGAAAATGGATACAAGCCATTTTACTATACATAAATATAGGAATATAAGATGCTAAGTAATCTTCCTAAGTAATCTCCTCCAGCTTTTTCTAGTTTGATCAATAATTATTAGTACATGTTAGGAAAATAAATAGAATTTTTGTTCTCAAGCGAGGTATAATTTAAATTTTGTATGTACACAAAAATGTTAAATTAATAATGATTATAATAATCAATAAACTATGATTACAGAGGATGGGTTTTTTGATAAAATGACATTCTGACAAATATATATAGATCGATATATATATAGATATAGATAGACAAATATATAGACTCTTACAACAGTAGTTATGAATGAACAGTAGTTATTGTATCAATTCCGTTCTTCAGAAGCTTCATTTGTGAAAAGACAATTCGCCAGAATATGGATTCACTGTAGTTATAGCTATAGGATTTCAATCTAGTTGACAGACTTGCTTTACGTAGAGAATATCTGTCTCTTGTTCTACCTTATCGCGATTCTCTCCTCATCTTATACGCTTTGTCGAGCAAAGTAATATTGGCATATATCTCGGCTCTGGTTACAATCATTAGTTTCCGCCTAAACGGTTAGAATCACATAGCTCGCGCTCTACTCTCGTTTATTCACCATTCAGGCCATATGGTCGCATGCGACGAGTTTTATGTTAATTCCGACCGATTACAATACCTTTCTTTCGTTTACAAGGAACGACGAGACTGGCAGTTGCGTGATTTGCAATGCAAAAGCCGCGATATCCTAACCTCAACCGATTTTGTTGTACTATTCTTATGTGGACTTCGTTTGTACCACTTTCGTAACAAAAATAGAATACGTAGAACACAGCATTCCGTTATGCGATATTGTCGATTCCTAACATCCGAAAAATCAGAGATAATTTTTTCCCTACAGTTGTACATTTGTGTGAAAAATTACGAACGTAAAGTTGTTTGGTGCATGCACAGTCCTCCCCTACCCTGCATTTGCGTGGACATGCTAGAAAGATTCACTTTTCCACGGTGAAACTGTATGTATTATAATTTCATTTTTACAAAGGTCGAACATCCTACTATGCATAAATTTAATATTAATATAAGCAGGTTTCCTGTTAAGTATTACATCTGACGTATAAGCACACGTGTGTACGAGCCTTGGTTTTAAGTGTCTTATAGTAGACACCGAAAAGATTATTCAGTTGGATATCTGACTCAACATCAATATTTTACTAGGAGATAACATGTTAAGAACACGTTGGTGGATGGCATGGGAGATGATGAATGAAGACATACTTCTGTGAGATACATAAAATAGTAGTCAGAACGTATTTTGGCGCTTGGGGACAGCAACAGCTGGTGATACTGTCATACACCTCCATTTATAAACTTTCGAAAATCGATGTGACCTTCAAACTTTAGTGTATTCTGTTTCACAGCACAAAATGTTTCCGAAACGTACGTTTATTGTTACAATGAACTTGACTAATGGCTCTGAAATACTATCCTTGAAAAAACAATGGGGGAATTGGAGCAAAAAAAAGAAGGAAATAAACAAAGACCTTGTTGATTCGTAAAAATAAAATATGCTACAGGAAAAACTTTTTCCAACTGATTGAGATGCGACAAGCTTTAAAAGCTATGACGCGAATCGAGCGTTTGTCTACAAGAGCGCATTTTCGGTGGATATATAGATATACATGTATATGTGACGAAATATACTAAAGCAATATTGACCCTTTGTCGCTGAAGGTATCAAACTACAAAACTTCCTTTCAAATTTTCAGAATAAGGAAATCAGGATCATGATAAATAATTGGAACATAATTAAAAATAATATATCTTCTCTATAAGATAATGAATACATTGGTTCATTTAATTTTTATGGATATTCAAACGCTTCTGTGAAATAAAACGTCAAGATTATAGAGTATAAAATTCATAGCTATGAAATAACTAAAACTCTGATGTATTATTAAAAATATACGTTAGGTTCTATGTAGTGATACATACAAAGATTACATGTACAAACCCATAATTAACACAATGCTACCGCAACCATCCTGCAATCTACCTTGCCCAAAACACTCTTCCAGTCACCTCCAAACTCTTCAATTCTCTCCACCTAACCACCCACAAACCATTCACAAACATGCAATTCTCGACAAAAGAAGAACTTGTCGTCAGTTGTCCTTAACATCTCGTTCATTCATTTGGTCCCTATCCCCCTATTTCCTCCCACTGCGATGATCGCACTACATTTTTCCACGTCTCTATTCTATTCTCTGGATGACCTGAATTCTCGAGCAGTCGAGTGACGATTGATCTGTACAATTGATTGATTTCTGTTTACTACAGCCATGCAGGAAATTTCGTCTTGGAAAGCGATGTTGTGATTTCGAATGCTTGGACCATGTAAAAAATATTACCGGAACCGGTGAAATTTATGTCCTTGAGGATGAGAAATCCTCCAGCTCCTCGACTCACCAACAAACGTGATGAGCTCAATGGTGCTGTTGCGGCTATTTTAATTTTTCAACAAGGATCCAGATGGCGCCGTGGACGAAATTCAATCATTATAAACGTCAACGATCAACATCAGCCATCAGGCAATTTCATATTGGTGACTTATTTCTTCTGTGTTATTTCTTCTAATTTTATTGTTAGTTCTTCCATTTGTATTCCAAAAGATTGAACTCTTTTTACGTGCGTGTGTGTTTTTCTTTTTTTTGTAACTCGTCGAGTTGCAATTCTAATTTTTGCACTTCCTCCTTCATGTCCTCTATGTGCTTCTCGAACTCTTGTGTCGTCCTGTCTTTGTCGGAACATTCTACTTGAAGATCAGCGAGTTGATGCTCGGGATCGTAATTCAATTTTTGGTCATTTTATTGCTGTCATTTTATCAACTTCTTTCTTCTTCTTTCTTTTTTTTTTTTTTTGAACTTAAAATCTTGATTTAAGGTTTGTGTTTCACTATATGATTTATTATTATTAACTAGTTCAACATTATTTTCAGTAGATTTTTTTTTCGCGTGATTTTTATACTTATTTAAATAGTTTAACATGAGCAAATGCATCGTACGTCAGATATACCATTTTTAATAAATTGTCGCCTTTACAACTCGAGTTACCTCTGAACGAGTCGCATGATTGATCAATAAGCCATGAGTAATTATGCAAATTCAGTATTTTTTTCATCTATCTATCTGAATATTATAACAAAGACTTTACATTGAATATTTTATTAAAATTGTAAGTTTTTCATAAACGCTTCAAAATCCACAGTCTATTGATCAACTCCTCTATCCTTTCTCTTTCTCCTCACTAAAATAGATAAATTCCTAATGTAGTTTGTGGATAATATTTTTTTTTTTTCTAAAGCAAATCACATTTATCATCTGATATATTTTTTGAAATAATTTCTGTCTGTACATTTTCTTCTTTTCCCTTACTCCTCTTTCTCTTTCTAATGAATTCTTTTTATTCCGTAAAATAGTTTTTGTATATTCAATTTTGTTAAGTGCAATCCTTATTTCTGATAACTTACTTTTATTAGATAATTCTTGTGAATCTTCTACTACATCTTCCATATCATTTTGAGTGCGGCTTCTACCTTCAGTAAATTTAATATCTTGAACCGTATCATTAATTTCAATAGCTCTTTCGGTATCAAGTAAATCGCACTTATTATTTAATATACCTTTTGAATTGACTTCTGTCTCTGTAGTTTCTTCTTTTGTATCTTCTTCGAGTTTTCTTCGTTCTTCTAATCCACCCTTCTCATTTTCTAGGATCTTCCTTGTTGTTACGCCGCCTAAAACATCTGCACGCCAGCCCGCGCCAGCTCGCGCCACCGGACAACAACCAGCCTGCGTAACGTCACTTCGACCCTCAATAAACCTAAGGACCCACCATAACTTTCACTTCCCTGTATTGTTTCGCCATGTGTCTTCAATCCGTTTGTCTTGAAGAATTTCTAAAGCTTAAAAATATTCTCGAAACACAGTCGGTTTTTAGAGAGGTCCTTGGGTTTATTAGGCGTACTTAAAACACGGAGAAAGCGGGTATGCACCCATTAGGAAAATCCGAATAGCCCTCTAATAAAACAAGCTATGTTTTCCTCACGCACACAGTCATCTATCCACCACGATGGTAGGAGACTTCCTACTCATCCCTTCGAGCAGTAGTGCAGGTCATGACCAATCGACACCGCGGTTCGTTACCCTCACTTTTCCTAACGAAAGTGGGAACAACGAATCCGCGTTCTTTAAGCACAGGGGCACACCCACACCGAACTTTTCTTCCGTATTAGAAAAAGAGCGACAGACAGTCTAAAAACTAACGCCTAACGCGGCAGTCTACACATAGCGCGAGAGTCGCATACTTCACGAAAATCTTTTGTCGGTTCTCGGTGTTGTCGAACATACATCTTCTCTCCTAAATATATTATAGTGCTAAGTCCATTAATACATTAATTTCCATTATAAGAGCCCTGCTCTAGCGTACATATCTATCACATCTTCGTGCGACAAGTTGTTAACTATTTATTTCTCTACGTCAGTGTAATCTAAGTGTTGGAAATATATAATTTATAATTCAGTGAATCACAGTGTTATACAAACTCAATCACCCCTATTATCTCAACGGAAATCAGTCGCTGCTTTCAATCTTAAATTGTTGCTGACAATCTTAAATAGTATGCCTCATATTTTTAAAATATAAAATTATATACTATGTTATTCTATAATGTATTATGTACAGTTATATATATATATATATAATAATCTATATTGAAAAAAATATGAAATTAACATGATATATACATTACTACATAAGTTATATATAAAATATGTATATTATACCCTTGCCTACTGACTGATATGAATTTCTTTCGGTCTCGAATGCGTTAAAAGAGAGCGCAAAGAAGTCGAAATTACTTATTGTAATTAGTAAAACGACCTGAGAGGCAGACAGATACAAGAAAGAAGGAATATTATATTAGCGGCATTATCATGTTTTTGCTCTCTTTAATTCTTTCATCGAGACAGACAATCTACAGGTATTAATCGACCAATTTCTCCAAGCTGATAACTTCGAATTGATGTTTATATATAAGAAGTGTTATGTGTTAATCTGTCTAAATGTTTAAAAGGTGTTATAAATTAAATGTTGTTAAACGATACGTAATTGCCTTTTGATCGTAAATTTTACTATCAAGGGGTCTTTTATGTATGCGTAATCATTGTGAATTATAACAATTTATGTGATCGATATTAAAGGTGTTTAAAAGCATGTATTTTTTTCTATATTATTATTCTCCTATATTATTATCCTATATTATTATAGCATTATGTATTTCATTTTAATCCATTCGAGACCGAGATTTAATTGTAAGACGATACCTAGGTGTCGCTACGATCTGAATGTTTAGTTGGAATGATTCTGTGTTTTACTCTCTCCAGGGTATCCTTTTCATACTTTGATTTTAAATCGATGACAATCTTAAATAGTATGCCTCATATTTTTAAAATATAAAATTATATACTATGTTTCACTATCTGAAATTGATTTTTGTTTAACACCTCTTTTTTCTTCTTTGGCAAATTTATTTTCTACATTTTCCGATGCCTTTTGTTTATTAATTATTTCAGACTTGTCTTCGATTAATTTCGTCTTTAAAGCGCTTCGCAAAATTTTATTTGTGTTTGATTGTCTGGTTTGATTATAAACAATTTCTTCAAATTTTGGCGAAGTAGCAGGCTTTGCAGCAACATTATAACGACTGCTCCGTTTACTACTATCTAACATAGATGGAGATGGATTCTTGTCATCTTTATTCTCTAAAGACTTCTCTTGTGTATTAGCATCTAAATTTCTCGACATAAGATCTGCTGAAGTTTTTGATTCTGTAGTGTCACACGCATTTTTCGCTGTCATCATTTGGTCTTCTTCTATAAGCAAATGTTCATTATTGTAAGCATTATCTCTTGCTTTTTGTATGGATTCTAACGATATATTTTGTTCAACGTTGTCTATTGATTTTGTATCATTTTCAGCAGTTGATTTACTAACTGCTTCTAATTCCTTCGTTTCAATTTGGTTTTCTTTATTTGTATCGCCGTCCAAAATATTTCTCATTGAAATATTATCCTTCTTGTTATGATCTTTTTCTGCTTCTCCTAAACTTTTACTTTTTTTGTCAAACCATTCTTGTAAATTTTGAGTATCTTGTGACGAAGATGATGATAAATCATTATACAATACTGCAATATCTTCTTTCCTTCGTTTCACAGACTCTTTCTGATATTCTGTTGAGCTATTGACATCAAACATTAAATCTGTTTTAATGAAAATATAATCCTGTGAAGCGGTGTCAATTGATACTTTCTTTTCATAAGAATTTTCTACATTAGACTGCAATTCTTTTGAAAATTCTTTCAAAACCATTTCTTCATTTCCTACAGTAACGTCTGTTTTCTCCAAGCTTTTGTTCAAATTATTAGAAACTAAACTACCCTGATAACTCCGACTAGTCGCTGCTTTAATAGTCTCCTTTAACAGTTTTCTTAACTTGATTTCGTTCTGCTTCTGCATAGCGTCTAGTATGGCCCGAATACTTGGATCCACACCAGTAGCCATAGCCAAGCCGGTGAAAATTATCCTTTGTTCCGTGGTATATATAGAGTAAAACGAATGGTAGACCGCAGCATAGTGGTTTCCAACGATCCACACTTGTTCTAATTCCTCACTCAACGTCTTTCGTGTCCATTGACGTAGAAAAAGGTAAGTTATTGTAATATCGGAATATATTAAAGGTGTAATTTTGTCCGATTAATTATAATTTATTAATAATGGATTGAAAATACAGATATTAGTTAGACAGAGAAACGATGTTTGATTAACAGGAAAACTAAATGCAACGCTCGTATTTACATCAAATAACTTGACAACTATTTGGTAACTCTCTCTCTCTCTCACTAGCAACTCTAACACTCGACAACACTCGCAACTCAATTCTAACGACTCTATGCTTCGACGTCTCGATCAACTCTGAACCTCGCCAATGCATTCCTGCTCGGTCCTGCACGCACGCACGCACGCACGCACGCACGCACGCACGCACGCACGCACGCACGCACGCACACACACACACACACACACACTTTTCGGCTCACATACTCTGGCCTCTCGATTGCCACTCCTTGAAATATGAAACCGTACTTCTGTTTTGACGCTGCTTATCTTTTCTCGCGTCACTGTTACTAGGCGCTCTTGGATGTAAACAAACCACAAAAGGATGGCGTACACGGTGTTTTCTAATTTCAGCTGATCTCCAATCAAAGTTATTCTACGATATTACATTATCGTATAATAATAAGCTTTTAATCGTTTAATAATAACTCGTCAAGTAGAAATTCCACACGAAGCATTGTGAAGAATAATACTTGAAGAAGATCTATGTTCTTACGAGATTGGCTGTGTACAAGAACTTTGTTGGATAGATTGTATCGTTTGACGAAAATTTTATTGTTGAAAGTTAAGAAAGTTGGAAAGAAAACCCACGCTGTCTCGAAGATGTCTTGTTTTTCAGATGCTGTAAATTGACAAATAACTAGATATTAGTATTGACATTATTTGATGTCATATCTGACCTTAAAGTATAAATAAAATCAATCTAGGAATTAATGAAATTTCAAACATTTTTTCTAAGAAAACAGAAGTTTTGTTCCTCCTAATGAGTATCACATGATGCAATAGAAAAATAATTTGACATTGAAAATCGTGTCAAGATGAATTTCGAAGCTATAAAATCGTCTTAAAAAAACGCTGTGATAAAAAATTTTTTGACACCTTGTACAAAGGTGTATATCAACGTAACTGTACCTGTATGTCTATATTCGAGATTATTTATCTATTCAAGATAGCAAAGTAAAAATACTATATAGAGGATTTAATTAATGTGTGGATCAACGTATGTATCACTATATGTAACAATAATATTGACTGTATATGTACGTGTGTAATAAAAGATTTCCGGTTTACAATGTTTACGATACTGATATAAAAATACCATATAGAGGATTTAATTAACGTGTATATCTACGTATATATCATTATATGTAACAGTAACATTATGTGCATATGCGTATAATATTGGTTAAATGTTAAATGTTAATATTGGTTAAATGCGTTAAAGTGAAATGTTATTTACCTATTCAAGATAGCAAAGTAGACATACCATATAGAGGATTTACTACGGTTAACACTCGGTATTCTCGTATTCAAAGTATTTAACCAAATAATTTGGGAATCCAGCGGACGAGCTTGTATTTAATATGATTATATTTAATATAACAACTTTACTCAATATACGCGTAGGATTTTAAATGTCATGAGGGTTGCAGCGGACTCAATTTTAATGTACCTCGATATCTTAGCTTCTTATAATATCCTAATAAAATGTTATTTATCGATTACAATTGTCCTGTCGTATTTTATAGTGTTTGCTTTATAAATGTGAACTTTATTCAAAAAGAGTTCATCGATGATTATCCATTACAGGTTGTTAATAAACCTGAATTATGCACAAAGGAATTGCCGTTAATAACTTAAGATTCTCTGCCCGTCGTACAGGGTACACATAGTAATTATTCTCGACGATCGTAACGTTTAAGTCCAATTCGAGCTTATAGTCCCATGCGAGTTAAACAACGACAATAGTTTGAATTTCTATTTGTTCGTTTGTCGTCTGTTTATACCCGGAGCACCTGCTGTAAACCAATACAAAATTTATTAGATCTATAAATAACACATATAAAACTTATTAATTTATAATTAATATAAAATAGGAGAGCACGAAACTTCCTATTTTATGGATATGTTAAATCTTTGTAAAAAATACCATATCATTAGTATCATTTTAATCGTTCTAAAGGATTTAGCCGCATAAAGCTGTGACCCTTGGAAGAATCGATGTTCACGCGTGACAAATTGAAATTGTGCGAAGGTTCCGGTACGAACATCACAAGCCGAACATCGATACCAGGGGCACAGGCACATGTTCTGGGTTCATTATATATTTATAAAAGGCTGACGATTCAGTAGATGGTCCGGGTAAATTTAAATTGTAAATGAACGCATTGCTGGTTTCAAGTAAAAGCCTGGATAAGAGCGGATATGGTATGAGAGTCTGTCGTGGAAAGGGGAACAGGCCGCTTTTATTTGTAAAGTTTGAATCTCCTCGATATTGAAGATGTTGAAGCTGCAAGTATGTATTTCATTTTAATCCATTCGAGACCGAGATTTAATTGTAAAACGATACCTAGGTGTCGGTACGATCTGAATGTTTAGTTGGAATGATTCTGTGTTTTACTCTCTCCAGGGTATCCTTTTCATACTTTGATTTTAAATCGATGACAATCTTAAATAGTATGCCTCATATTTTTAAAATATAAAATTATATACTATGTTATTCTATAATGTATTATGTACAGTTATATATATATATATATATTATATATATATATATATATATATATAATAATTCTATATTGAAAAAAATATGAAATTAACATGATATATACATTACTACATAAGTTATATATAAAATATGTATATTATACCCTTGCCTACTGACTGATATGAATTTCTTTCGGTCTCGAATGCGTTAAAAGAGAGCGCAAAGAAGTCGAAATTACTTATTGTAATTAGTAAAACGACCTGAGAGGCAGACAGATACAAGAAAGAAGGAATATTATATTAGCGGCATTATCATGTTTTTGCTCTCTTTAATTCTTTCATCGAGACAGACAATCTACAGGTATTAATCGACCAATTTCTCCAAGCTGATAACTTCGAATTGATGTTTATATATAAGAAGTGTTATGTGTTAATCTGTCTAAATGTTTAAAAGGTGTTATAAATTAAATGTTGTTAAACGATACGTAATTGCCTTTTGATCGTAAATTTTACTATCGAGGGGTCTTTTATGTATGCGTAATCATTGTGAATTATAACAATTTATGTGATCGATATTAAAGGTGTTTAAAAGCATGTATTTTTTTCTATATTATTATTCTCCTATATTATTATCCTATATTATTATAGCATTCCTATATTATTATAATATCCAATTACATGTTGATACACAAGATATACAGATTATTATTTATAACGTTTTAGTTTTCTTAATTGAGTCATTCATTTAGTACAAATGATAAGAAATTAGTAATAATTCACAAAAAAAGGATATCGTAGTAGAAATATTATAAAAAAACATTTTCTGTTTTAGTGTAGAGTTACTCCTTCTTACAGACAGTGTCGTACAAATCTGTACGTCTCTGAGAAAATGTAGGTATCCGAGCCCTTACTTCCTCAACAACTTTTACATCTGATAGAAAAAAGAAACATACGAAATAATAAGTAATGCTTACTAATAAATTCAACAAATACAAAGGAAGATGGCTAAATCGATAAATTAACGAGACTAAAAATTAATTACATCATGGATCTCTCGCTTTTAATTTTAAGCTGTAAATTACCGATATCGGTGACTGCCATATTCTCTTGAGTTTCCAAATCGTAAAGAATCTTTCCTCAGGGATTGGTCAACTGTGTATGTCCCCATGCGACGTAACTTGCTTAAGGAACACGAGCCGGTGATATGCAGGCAACGTATAATTGATTATCATTCGCTCTGAAACGCTGAAGTAATGACCAGTGCAGTGGTCCAGTGGTCATATTGAATGCCGCTGGATATATCAGCATTTGGCAACCTAACCCAGAGAAGCAGGAAATATGAATCCACCGAATACCAATTAACTTCGTAGTTGCACGGTTCACATTCCATCATTTCTGAATATGCGAGGACAGTCCTCTTATTGTGCTTTTAATTCTTTTATTTGTTTCATTTTCAGCAAATATACTGGTTTTTTAAATTAAGCTTCTTTTTATACAGAGTTACAGATTATATTAATTTTATATAGAATATATTTAAGAAAGATATTTAATTTTTTGCTAGTTAAGTATTGATCGATTAAGTTACTGTACCTTTTTTCCGATAAATGCGTGCCATTTCCTCGAATCTAATATCATAGCAAATGCCAATACCTATTTTGCAGCCCTTCACATCGAACGTCGTTAGGGAGTTACCAGGACTGAGTGAATCACTCTCTCGAAAAGTAATCTTATTAGGAATGTCGATGTCGAATAGATGTACCTAATAACATAAAAATGTGGTCGCTAATTATATTGCTGCAACTTTTGTAATTTAATATCAAAGTTACCAACTCCTAAACTTTAATTATTTTTTATTTAATAACTGACAGCGTTTTTATCACTTTCTTTTATTAAAAAATCTTATCATTTAATAATGTTTAAAAAGGATAAAAAATAAGTATAATAATATTTTAAGTATGTGAAAAATTTATACAACAACAAACACATTACAACAAAAATGGGCGTTTCCCGTATCATAACGTATTTTATAAACCGTAAATTATAGAATTGGTTATAGTATACGTATGTACATATGTATATTCCTAAATTATTCCTAGATAGAGTCACTTTCTTCACCCCGATATTTTCAAATTCAAAGCCATAAAGGAATATATTACTTACCTTTCGGTGTCTTGCTATCAAAGTTCCATCGGGACCCCAAATAGTACAGGTATTGTACAATTTATCGCCCTCTATTTCGGGCATCGTACCACCAACTACATAGATGTTTTCTTTAGCTGCGTTCGATGAAGCAACGCTCGTTTCACCATCAGGAATACTCTCGCCGTATTTAGGAAAGTACTCTGCATTGCAATATTTCAATTAATGAAAAATAACTGTCTTTTGTTCCAACCATAAATTAAATTGAAATGTTTGTCAGTTTTTTATTTTCTAAATTATCAAAATAACTAAGTTTTATATTTCGACTTAATTAAATATGCAATTTCTTAGCTAATAGTATATATATAATAAATTGTTTCTACAGGTTCAAAATGAAAAATGAATATTTAGAAATATTTAATTACGACAATGCTATTTGTGTTAGCATCAGTGGCTTGTTACTCAACGACTTTGCTAGTACTTTTTGAAACATAAAGTTAGTTTTCAATTAACACTTATACTAGAGGCGGAATTATAAATGCAAAATAATTGATAATACTAATTTATAAGTACCCAATTATTAGTATCTTAAAAAATATATTTATACAAAAATCACGATAATCATGAAAATGGGGAAATCCTATATTCTCGAATCAATTCACAATTTATTTTGTATATTAATTAGATTCCGCGCTCATCAGTACGTA
This sequence comes from Bombus bifarius, assembly GCF_011952205.1. Taxonomy (NCBI): domain Eukaryota; kingdom Metazoa; phylum Arthropoda; class Insecta; order Hymenoptera; family Apidae; genus Bombus; species Bombus bifarius. The sequence continues at coordinate 14,950 of NW_022885382.1, forward strand.
CTCACTGGCGACATCGAGAAAATGTATCGGCAATTCCTCGTACGACCAGAGGATCGGAAATATCAAAGGATATTATGGCGCAGCGCGAGTGGAGAAACAGAAACATATGAGCTTAACACCGTAATACTCTTATCATAGAAATAGAAGCAGTCCTCAATTCCCGCCCGCTAACTCCTATCTCCACCGATCCAAATGATCTCCTAGCCCTCACTCCCGGACATTTCCTCATTGGCGATTCATTATTGTGCTTACGTGATCGAGATTTCAGAGACATTCCATCGAACCGACTCTCCAAATGGCAGCATATCCAACAGCTTAAACAACATTTTTGGAACCGCTGGCATAAGGAGTATTTGAACGAGCTAACCAACCGCAATAAATGGAGCAAGGGTGGACACAGCATCCAAAAGGGCACAATCGTCATCCTCAGAGAGGACAACGTTCCCTCCATGCATTGGCCTCTGGGCCGAGTTATCAAGGTTCATCCAGGCGCCGATGGTGTCATCCGGACAGCTACAGTTCAGACGGCACAGAGCATTTTGGATCGGGGCGTCAAAAGGCTTGTCCCACTGCCAATTCAACCCGATCTCGAGAAACCCGAACAACTAGCCACCGAGACGAAATAAGATGGGAACTTCAACCACACCTCGCTAGTTTGATCGGTACCCTCTCAACGGGGGGAGAATGTTACGCCATGCGGCTTACCATAGGTCATATTCTTAACTATCGATAGCGCCACTATAATGTCGCAGACGGATCGTCGCGTCTGCCCGGCAAACAAACATTGTAATGGCAAGCGCGTGGTTCATTAAGCAGGGCGACTTCCAGAAACGTCGACTCGTGGCCCGTATTTTACCTCGCAGTAAAAGAATGTGGCGTGATCCGAACGTAGTGGGGGTCGCCTTCCAGAAAAAACGAAAAAAATCGAAAGGCGTTCAGAACTTT
>NW_022885383.1:0-18566 GCF_011952205.1 Bombus bifarius
CGACACCGCGGTTCATTACCCTCACTTTTCCTAACGAAAGTGGGAACAACGAATCCGCGTTCTTTAGGCACAGGGGCACACCCACACCGAACTTTTCTTCCGTATTAGAAAAAGAGCGACAGACAGTCTAAAAAATAACGCCTAACGCGGCAGTCTACACATAGCGCGAGAGTCGCATACTTCACGAAAATCTTTTGTCGGTTCTCGGTGTTGTCGAACATACATCTTCTCTCCTAAATATATTATAGTGCTAAGTCCATTTAATACATTAATTTCCATTATAAGAGCCCTGCTCTAGCGTACATATCTATCACATCTTCGTGCGACAAGTTGTTAACTATTTATTTCTCTACGTCAGTGTAATCTAAGTGTTGGAAATATATAATTTATAATTCAGTGAATCACAGTGTTATACAAACTCAATCACCCCTATTATCTCAACGGAAATCAGTCGCTGCTTTCAATCTTAAATTGTTGCTGACAATCTTAAATAGTATGCCTCATATTTTTAAAATATAAAATTATATACTATGTTATTCTATAATGTATTATGTACAGTTATATATATATATATAATAATTCTATATTGAAAAAAATATGAAATTAACATGATATATACATTACTACATAAGTTATATATAAAATATGTATATTATACCCTTGCCTACTGACTGATATGAATTTCTTTCGGTCTCGAATGCGTTAAAAGAGAGCGCAAAGAAGTCGAAATTACTTATTGTAATTAGTAAAACGACCTGAGAGGCAGACAGATACAAGAAAGAAGGAATATTATATTAGCGGCATTATCATGTTTTTGCTCTCTTTAATTCTTTCATCGAGACAGACAATCTACAGGTATTAATCGACCAATTTCTCCAAGCTGATAACTTCGAATTGATGTTTATATATAAGAAGTGTTATGTGTTAATCTGTCTAAATGTTTAAAAGGTGTTATAAATTAAATGTTGTTAAACGATACGTAATTGCCTTTTGATCGTAAATTTTACTATCAAGGGGTCTTTTATGTATGCGTAATCATTGTGAATTATAACAATTTATGTGATCGATATTAAAGGTGTTTAAAAGCATGTATTTTTTTCTATATTATTATTCTCCTATATTATTATCCTATATTATTATAGCATTATGTATTTCATTTTAATCCATTCGAGACCGAGATTTAATTGTAAGACGATACCTAGGTGTCGCTACGATCTGAATGTTTAGTTGGAATGATTCTGTGTTTTACTCTCTCCAGGGTATCCTTTTCATACTTTGATTTTAAATCGATGACAATCTTAAATAGTATGCCTCATATTTTTAAAATATAAAATTATATACTATGTTTCACTATCTGAAATTGATTTTTGTTTAACACCTCTTTTTTCTTCTTTGGCAAATTTATTTTCTACATTTTCCGATGCCTTTTGTTTATTAATTATTTCAGACTTGTCTTCGATTAATTTCGTCTTTAAAGCGCTTCGCAAAATTTTATTTGTGTTTGATTGTCTGGTTTGATTATAAACAATTTCTTCAAATTTTGGCGAAGTAGCAGGCTTTGCAGCAACATTATAACGACTGCTCCGTTTACTACTATCTAACATAGATGGAGATGGATTCTTGTCATCTTTATTCTCTAAAGACTTCTCTTGTGTATTAGCATCTAAATTTCTCGACATAAGATCTGCTGAAGTTTTTGATTCTGTAGTGTCACACGCATTTTTCGCTGTCATCATTTGGTCTTCTTCTATAAGCAAATGTTCATTATTGTAAGCATTATCTCTTGCTTTTTGTATGGATTCTAACGATATATTTTGTTCAACGTTGTCTATTGATTTTGTATCATTTTCAGCAGTTGATTTACTAACTGCTTCTAATTCCTTCGTTTCAATTTGGTTTTCTTTATTTGTATCGCCGTCCAAAATATTTCTCATTGAAATATTATCCTTCTTGTTATGATCTTTTTCTGCTTCTCCTAAACTTTTACTTTTTTTGTCAAACCATTCTTGTAAATTTTGAGTATCTTGTGACGAAGATGATGATAAATCATTATACAATACTGCAATATCTTCTTTCCTTCGTTTCACAGACTCTTTCTGATATTCTGTTGAGCTATTGACATCAAACATTAAATCTGTTTTAATGAAAATATAATCCTGTGAAGCGGTGTCAATTGATACTTTCTTTTCATAAGAATTTTCTACATTAGACTGCAATTCTTTTGAAAATTCTTTCAAAACCATTTCTTCATTTCCTACAGTAACGTCTGTTTTCTCCAAGCTTTTGTTCAAATTATTAGAAACTAAACTACCCTGATAACTCCGACTAGTCGCTGCTTTAATAGTCTCCTTTAACAGTTTTCTTAACTTGATTTCGTTCTGCTTCTGCATAGCGTCTAGTATGGCCCGAATACTTGGATCCACACCAGTAGCCATAGCCAAGCCGGTGAAAATTATCCTTTGTTCCGTGGTATATATAGAGTAAAACGAATGGTAGACCGCAGCATAGTGGTTTCCAACGATCCACACTTGTTCTAATTCCTCACTCAACGTCTTTCGTGTCCATTGACGTAGAAAAAGGTAAGTTATTGTAATATCGGAATATATTAAAGGTGTAATTTTGTCCGATTAATTATAATTTATTAATAATGGATTGAAAATACAGATATTAGTTAGACAGAGAAACGATGTTTGATTAACAGGAAAACTAAATGCAACGCTCGTATTTACATCAAATAACTTGACAACTATTTGGTAACTCTCTCTCTCTCTCACTAGCAACTCTAACACTCGACAACACTCGCAACTCAATTCTAACGACTCTATGCTTCGACGTCTCGATCAACTCTGAACCTCGCCAATGCATTCCTGCTCGGTCCTGCACGCACGCACGCACGCACGCACGCACGCACGCACGCACGCACGCACGCACGCACGCACACACACACACACACACACACTTTTCGGCTCACATACTCTGGCCTCTCGATTGCCACTCCTTGAAATATGAAACCGTACTTCTGTTTTGACGCTGCTTATCTTTTCTCGCGTCACTGTTACTAGGCGCTCTTGGATGTAAACAAACCACAAAAAGACGGCGTACACGGTGTTTTCTAATTTCAGCTGATCTCCAATCAAAGTTATTCTACGATATTACATTATCGTATAATAATAAGCTTTTAATCGTTTAATAATAACTCGTCAAGTAGAAATTCCACACGAAGCATTGTGAAGAATAATACTTGAAGAAGATCTATGTTCTTACGAGATTGGCTGTGTACAAGAACTTTGTTGGATAGATTGTATCGTTTGACGAAAATTTTATTGTTGAAAGTTAAGAAAGTTGGAAAGAAAACCCACGCTGTCTCGAAGATGTCTTGTTTTTCAGATGCTGTAAATTGACAAATAACTAGATATTAGTATTGACATTATTTGATGTCATATCTGACCTTAAAGTATAAATAAAATCAATCTAGGAATTAATGAAATTTCAAACATTTTTTCTAAGAAAACAGAAGTTTTGTTCCTCCTAATGAGTATCACATGATGCAATAGAAAAATAATTTGACATTGAAAATCGTGTCAAGATGAATTTCGAAGCTATAAAATCGTCTTAAAAAAACGCTGTGATAAAAAATTTTTTGACACCTTGTACAAAGGTGTATATCAACGTAACTGTACCTGTATGTCTATATTCGAGATTATTTATCTATTCAAGATAGCAAAGTAAAAATACTATATAGAGGATTTAATTAATGTGTGGATCAACGTATGTATCACTATATGTAACAATAATATTGACTGTATATGTACGTGTGTAATAAAAGATTTCCGGTTTACAATGTTTACGATACTGATATAAAAATACCATATAGAGGATTTAATTAACGTGTATATCTACGTATATATCATTATATGTAACAGTAACATTATGTGCATATGCGTATAATATTGGTTAAATGTTAAATGTTAATATTGGTTAAATGCGTTAAAGTGAAATGTTATTTACCTATTCAAGATAGCAAAGTAGACATACCATATAGAGGATTTACTACGGTTAACACTCGGTATTCTCGTATTCAAAGTATTTAACCAAATAATTTGGGAATCCAGCGGACGAGCTTGTATTTAATATGATTATATTTAATATAACAACTTTACTCAATATACGCGTAGGATTTTAAATGTCATGAGGGTTGCAGCGGACTCAATTTTAATGTACCTCGATATCTTAGCTTCTTATAATATCCTAATAAAATGTTATTTATCGATTACAATTGTCCTGTCGTATTTTATAGTGTTTGCTTTATAAATGTGAACTTTATTCAAAAAGAGTTCATCGATGATTATCCATTACAGGTTGTTAATAAACCTGAATTATGCACAAAGGAATTGCCGTTAATAACTTAAGATTCTCTGCCCGTCGTACAGGGTACACATAGTAATTATTCTCGACGATCGTAACGTTTAAGTCCAATTCGAGCTTATAGTCCCATGCGAGTTAAACAACGACAATAGTTTGAATTTCTATTTGTTCGTTTGTCGTCTGTTTATACCCGGAGCACCTGCTGTAAACCAATACAAAATTTATTAGATCTATAAATAACACATATAAAACTTATTAATTTATAATTAATATAAAATAGGAGAGCACGAAACTTCCTATTTTATGGATATGTTAAATCTTTGTAAAAAATACCATATCATTAGTATCATTTTAATCGTTCTAAAGGATTTAGCCGCATAAAGCTGTGACCCTTGGAAGAATCGATGTTCACGCGTGACAAATTGAAATTGTGCGAAGGTTCCGGTACGAACATCACAAGCCGAACATCGATACCAGGGGCACAGGCACATGTTCTGGGTTCATTATATATTTATAAAAGGCTGACGATTCAGTAGATGGTCCGGGTAAATTTAAATTGTAAATGAACGCATTGCTGGTTTCAAGTAAAAGCCTGGATAAGAGCGGATATGGTATGAGAGTCTGTCGTGGAAAGGGGAACAGGCCGCTTTTATTTGTAAAGTTTGAATCTCCTCGATATTGAAGATGTTGAAGCTGCAAGTATGTATTTCATTTTAATCCATTCGAGACCGAGATTTAATTGTAAAACGATACCTAGGTGTCGGTACGATCTGAATGTTTAGTTGGAATGATTCTGTGTTTTACTCTCTCCAGGGTATCCTTTTCATACTTTGATTTTAAATCGATGACAATCTTAAATAGTATGCCTCATATTTTTAAAATATAAAATTATATACTATGTTATTCTATAATGTATTATGTACAGTTATATATATATATATATATATATATATATATATATATATATATATATATATCTATATTGAAAAAAATATGAAATTAACATGATATATACATTACTACATAAGTTATATATAAAATATGTATATTATACCCTTGCCTACTGACTGATATGAATTTCTTTCGGTCTCGAATGCGTTAAAAGAGAGCGCAAAGAAGTCGAAATTACTTATTGTAATTAGTAAAACGACCTGAGAGGCAGACAGATACAAGAAAGAAGGAATATTATATTAGCGGCATTATCATGTTTTTGCTCTCTTTAATTCTTTCATCGAGACAGACAATCTACAGGTATTAATCGACCAATTTCTCCAAGCTGATAACTTCGAATTGATGTTTATATATAAGAAGTGTTATGTGTTAATCTGTCTAAATGTTTAAAAGGTGTTATAAATTAAATGTTGTTAAACGATACGTAATTGCCTTTTGATCGTAAATTTTACTATCAAGGGGTCTTTTATGTATGCGTAATCATTGTGAATTATAACAATTTATGTGATCGATATTAAAGGTGTTTAAAAGCATGTATTTTTTTCTATATTATTATTCTCCTATATTATTATCCTATATTATTATAGCATTCCTATATTATTATAATATCCAATTACATGTTGATACACAAGATATACAGATTATTATTTATAACGTTTTAGTTTTCTTAATTGAGTCATTCATTTAGTACAAATGATAAGAAATTAGTAATAATTCACAAAAAAAGGATATCGTAGTAGAAATATTATAAAAAAACATTTTCTGTTTTAGTGTAGAGTTACTCCTTCTTACAGACAGTGTCGTACAAATCTGTACGTCTCTGAGAAAATGTAGGTATCCGAGCCCTTACTTCCTCAACAACTTTTAGATCTGATAGAAAAAAGAAACATACGAAATAATAAGTAATGCTTACTAATAAATTCAACAAATACAAAGGAAGATGGCTAAATCGATAAATTAACGAGACTAAAAATTAATTACATCATGGATCTCTCGCTTTTAATTTTAAGCTGTAAATTACCGATATCGGTGACTGCCATATTCTCTTGAGTTTCCAAATCGTAAAGAATCTTTCCTCAGGGATTGGTCAACTGTGTATGTCCCCATGCGACGTAACTTGCTTAAGGAACACGAGCCGGTGATATGCAGGCAACGTATAATTGATTATCATTCGCTCTGAAACGCTGAAGTAATGACCAGTGCAGTGGTCCAGTGGTCATATTGAATGCCGCTGGATATATCAGCATTTGGCAACCTAACCCAGAGAAGCAGGAAATATGAAGCCACCGAATACCAATTAACTTCGTAGTTGCACGGTTCACATTCCATCATTTCTGAATATGCGAGGACAGTCCTCTTATTGTGCTTTTAATTCTTTTATTTGTTTCATTTTCAGCAAATATACTGGTTTTTTAAATTAAGCTTCTTTTTATACAGAGTTACAGATTATATTAATTTTATATAGAATATATTTAAGAAAGATATTTAATTTTTTGCTAGTTAAGTATTGATCGATTAAGTTACTGTACCTTTGTTCCGATAAATGCGTGCCATTTCCTCGAATCTAATATCATAGCAAATGCCAATACCTATTTTGCAGCCCTTCACATCGAACGTCGTTAGGGAGTTACCAGGACTGAGTGAATCACTCTCTCGAAAAGTAATCTTATTAGGAATGTCGATGTCGAATAGATGTACCTAATAACATAAAAATGTGGTCGCTAATTATATTGCTGCAACTTTTGTAATTTAATATCAAAGTTACCAACTCCTAAACTTTAATTATTTTTTATTTAATAACTGACAGCGTTTTTATCACTTTCTTTTATTAAAAAATCTTATCATTTAATAATGTTTAAAAAGGAGAAAAAATAAGTATAATAATATTTTAAGTATGTGAAAAATTTATACAACAACAAACACATTACAACAAAAATGGGCGTTTCCCGTATCATAACGTATTTTATAAACCGTAAATTATAGAATTGGTTATAGTATACGTATGTACATATGTATATTCCTAAATTATTCCTAGATAGAGTCACTTTCTTCACCCCGATATTTTCAAATTCAAAGCCATAAAGGAATATATTACTTACCTTTCGGTGTCTTGCTATCAAAGTTCCATCGGGACCCCAAATAGTACAGGTATTGTACAATTTATCGCCCTCTATTTCAGGCATCGTACCACCAACTACATAGATGTTGTTTTCTTTAGCTGCGTTCGATGAAGCAACGCTCGTTTCACCATCAGGAATACTCTCGCCGTATTTAGGAAAGTACTCTGCATTGCAATATTTCAATTAATGAAAAATAACTGTCTTTTGTTCCAACCATAAATTAAATTGAAATGTTTGTCAGTTTTTTATTTTCTAAATTATCAAAATAACTAAGTTTTATATTTCGACTTAATTAAATATGCAATTTCTTAGCTAATAGTATATATAATAAATTGTTTCTACAGGTTCAAAATGAAAAATGAATATTTAGAAATATTTAATTACGACAATGCTATTTGTGTTAGCATCAGTGGCTTGTTACTCAACGACTTTGCTAGTACTTTTTGAAACATAAAGTTAGTTTTCAATTAACACTTATACTAGAGGCGGAATTATAAATGCAAAATAATTGATAATACTAATTTATAAGTACCCAATTATTAGTATCTTAAAAAATATATTTATACAAAAATCACGATAATCATGAAAATGGGGAAATCCTATATTCTCGAATCAATTCACAATTTATTTTGTATATTAATTAGATTCCGCGCTCATCAGTACGTACTCACTGGCGACATCGAGAAAATGTATCGGCAATTCCTCGTACGACCAGAGGATCGGAAATATCAAAGGATATTATGGCGCAGCGCGAGTGGAGAAACAGAAACATATGAGCTTAACACCGTAATACTCTTATCATAGAAATAGAAGCAGTCCTCAATTCCCGCCCGCTAACTCCTATCTCCACCGATCCAAATGATCTCCTAGCCCTCACTCCCGGACATTTCCTCATTGGCGATTCATTAATGTGCTTACGTGATCGAGATTTCAGAGACATTCCATCGAACCGACTCTCCAAATGGCAGCATATCCAACAGCTTAAACAACATTTTTGGAACCGCTGGCATAAGGAGTATTTGAACGAGCTAACCAACCGCAATAAATGGAGCAAGGGTGGACACAGCATCCAAAAGGGCACAATCGTCATCCTCAGAGAGGACAACGTTCCCTCCATGCATTGGCCTCTGGGCCGAGTTATCAAGGTTCATCCAGGCGCCGATGGTGTCATCCGGACAGCTACAGTTCAGACGGCCAAGAGCATTTTGGATCGGGGCGTCAAAAGGCTTGTCCCACTGCCAATTCAACCCGATCTCGAGAAACCCGAACAACCAGCCACCGAGACGAAATAAGATGGGAACTTCAACCACACCTCGCTAGTTTGATCGGTACCCTCTCAACGGGGGGAGAATGTTACGCCATGCGGCTTACCATAGGTCATATTCTTAACTATCGATAGCGCCACTATAATGTCGCAGACGGATCGTCGCGTCTGCCCGGCAAACAAACAGTGTAGTGGCAAGCGCGTGGTTCATTAAGCAGGGCGACTTCCAGAAACGTCGACTCGTGGCCCGTATTTTACCTCGCAGTAAAAGAATGTGGCGTGATCCGAACGTAGTGGGGGTCGCCTTCCAGAAAAAACGAAAAAAATCGAAAGGCGTTCAGAACTTTTCGAGAAGTCGAACCGTCAACACATGTGGTATGTCGCGCATTATTTATCAACCAAAACGCAGTTACATTTTTTTTGTTCCTTTTATATCTTTCTAGTTAATAAGTTGTTGAAATAAACATTAATTTATTTGTGTTAATTCTGTGGAATTTCATTGAACTACCCTTATTATCATAATCGAAATAAGGGGATCGATCAGTTCGTGGCGTCGATTATTTAATCGTAACGGGAACTTACAACTCTCGTTGACGTGCTATCCCGTGATCGCGTCTCTCCGCGAACGGTCGAAACAAAATGATTCACTAAAAACTGTCCTGAATTCCTAAGAATTTATTTACCGCAAAACTGACAAAGTGTTTATTTAAAAAATGAGGTTGAAGGTAGTCCTTTTCTTTCATTTCATTCATTCTCATTTTCTTTCTTAAGTATGGCTAACACAATATCTAATCAATTAAAATTTTATATTTTCACGTGAAAAGTTTCTTTAGATAATTATTATCAACATGTTGACTAACTCTTACGGATTAATACGTGTCTGTAGGGCAATCCGGTGGACTTGATCGGCTTTTTACTTCGAAAGTTGAGTAATCGGTGTCGCTTTCTTACGCATCTTTGAACTGTATAAATGTTTTAAAATTGTTTGATCCAGAATGTACGTACCACACCGGACAATCAAGAAGGCACGTTTTATGTCTTTCTTTCCGATTAATAATAAGCCATTTACTGCAAAGAATGAACTTTAAAGGCATTAAACAGCACATCAATGTACATTTCAATTAGACTAAATAATAATGCTATGATTTTATCGGTAGTAACTTTACTTATTAACTTGAATTATTTCTTTCTTCTACTCCATGTTAGGAAGAGTATCTTTTTGCTTGAAATAAAAAATTGATATAGGAGTAATAATATGGATAGAGATCAAAAACTGTTAGTGCAGAAATTACACGTTTGAACTTTATAGTTCAGTATAGTTCAAATAGAAATTATATAGAATTATTTAATAATTTGTATTCCACTGGAATAAAAATTTAATTTCTGTCTTTATCAAATCTCTATTTCAGAGTATTTGTACGTATGTACTTATCGTCTGCTGTATGATCGAATATCAAATAGATAATAATCGTTGTTACTCATTATGTGAGAAAAAATTATGTATATTCACAACTATGACTATTGCATTTTAGGCGCTTGGCCATGGATCGCTTCATTAAGTTTTCGTAATCCCCGAAACCCAGACAAACCACTATGGAAGTACGGAGGTTCCCTGATAACGGCTAGGCATGTTTTGACCGCAGCACATTGTGCACATATGGATGGAATAGAAAACATACACAATCATAATATTGCCATTCTTAGATTGGTGGAGGAGGTGCCATTTTCGAGTAAGTCCTCAAATATATATATATATATATTGAAAGCAGCGACTGATTTCCGTTGAGATAATAGGGGTGATTGAGTTTGTATAACACTGTGATTCACTGAATTATAAATTATATATTTCCAACACTTAGATTACACTGACGTAGAGAAATAAATAGTTAACAACTTGTCGCACGAAGATGTGATAGATATGTACGCTAGAGCAGGGCTCTTATAATGGAAATTAATGTATTAATGGACTTAGCACTATAATATATTTAGGAGAGAAGATGTATGTTCGACAACACCGAGAACCGACAAAAGATTTTCGTGAAGTATGCGACTCTCGCGCTATGTGTAGACTGCCGCGTTAGGCGTTAGTTTTTAGACTGTCTGTCGCTCTTTTTCTAATACGGAAGAAAAGTTCGGTGTGGGTGTGCCCCTGTGCCTAAAAAACGCGGATTCGTTGTTCCCACTTTCGTTAGGAAAAGTGAGGGTAACGCACCGCGGTGTCGATTGGTCATGACCTGCACTACTGCTCGAAGGGATGAGTAGGAAGTCTCCTACCATCGTGGTGGATAGATGACTGTGTGCGTGAGGAAAACATAGCTTGTTTTATTAGATGGCTATTCGGATTTTCCTAATGGGTGCATACCCGCTTTCTCCGTGTTTTAAGTACGCCTAATAAACCCAAGGACCTCTCTAAAAACCGACTGTGTTTCGAGAATATTTTTAAGCTTTAGAAATTCTTCAAGACAAACGGATTGAAGACACATGGCGAAACAATACAGGGAAGTGAAAGTTATGGTGGGTCCTTAGGTGTATTGAGGGTCGAAGTGACGTTACGCAGGCTGGTTGTTGTCCGGTGGCGCGAGCTGGCGCGGGCTGGCGTGCAGATGTTTTAGGCGGCGTAACAACAAGGAAGATCCTAGAAAATGAGAAGGGTGGATTAGAAGAACGAAGAAAACTCGAAGAAGATACAAAAGAAGAAACTACAGAGACAGAAGTCAATTCAAAAGGTATATTAAATAATAAGTGCGATTTACTTGATACCGAAAGAGCTATTGAAATTAATGATACGGTTCAAGATATTAAATTTACTGAAGGTAGAAGCCGCACTCAAAATGATATGGAAGATGTAGTAGAAGATTCACAAGAATTATCTAATAAAAGTAAGTTATCAGAAATAAGGATTGCACTTAACAAAATTGAATATACAAAAACTATTTTACGGAATAAAAAGAATTCATTAGAAAGAGAAAGAGGAGTAAGGGAAAAGAAGAAAATGTACAGACAGAAATTATTTCAAAAAATATATCAGATGATAAATGTGATTTGCTTTAGAAAAAAAAAAAAAAATTATTAGAATATATATATATATATATATATATATGCTATTGAGTATTACTGAAGTATCATATCCTGAAATTTCTTATTGTACACATATATTGTGTCATAAAGCGTGTACAATTCTTTCTCATACTTTTGGTCATTCGTTTCCTGCATTTTCATTTATTTTTTTATTTTTCAGGGTACGTATATCCCATTTGTACGAAAGAGCCCCTACGAAAGAGCAACTTCGTCGGCTATAACCCCCTTGTCGCTGGATGAAGAGCGTTAAGATATAGTAAGTGATATCAATTTTATAATAAAATTAAACAGTTCCAGTCTTAAATATCTTTCTTATTTTCTTCGTAGGACGACCACGACGTAATGCATTAATGGAAGTACAAATGCCAGTGATTAAGAACGCCGAATGCAAAATAGCTTATTCCAAATTTCCTAATGCACCTGATATCACTGATGGTATAATATGCGCCGAACATGCTCAGGGTGGAGAGGATTCTTGTACGGTAATTAAGTTACAGAGTTACTACAAACTATACGGTATCTGAAGACACGTCAATTCGAATTAACATCAAATCGACGTCTTAAACATTAGAAATAATAGATAAACACAATTTAATAGTCTTGCCCACTTCTCACACCTCATTATGGTATTTAATCTAATTTCCTTCTAATCTTAGTTTTGCTCAAAATACATATAACATGTACATTATAAATTGGAGTATTTCAATACACAAATCAATAGAAGATTATTACTGTATATAAGTATAATTTCAATACAATTTGATCGATATATTTCAGTATCTTTGATTAAAAATTTAACGATCCTTTCAGGCTGACCGCGGCGGACCACTGCTGATACAACATGAATGAACCTCGTATTTAATAGGTATTGTGTCTTATGCTTATAAGTGCGGCACAGCTGGGTATCCCAGCGTTTACACTAGGGTCACATCGTACCTTGACTTCATTCTCCAAGCGATGCAATAATATGATATTACTGTTCCATAAATATCATTGTGTAAAAAACGTAAAGTTGGATTTTCTTATTGTGGAGATAAGAAACAGCTCAAATTTATATTGTTTTGTACGTTACAAATTATAGGCTTAAAATGTACGAAATGTAACTTTGAAACGACACTAATTTTTTACGCACGATAAACCTCCACGACTTAGGTATGTAAAGATGATAAACGTATATTAATTCTATTAATTTGGTAATAATAAACCAACTTTCTGAGAAGTTCTGTAAATTTCGTTTCTGTTGTATCAAGAGAATACTGGAATATTCCACTTAGATCGTATACTTCTTGTATGTACATACAAAATTTTCCGGCTAATCTAAAACACTTCATAAGATAGAGAGCTTCTGGAAATTCGGACACAGAGAGTACATGAAACACAAGTTAAGTCTCGTGTCTTTCAAAATTATTTTTTATTCGCTAAAAACGTCCTGTGTACTCATGCAATCACATGCAACCTCGAAACTTCACTTATTTTTTATCACTTTCCAATTCAATACACTGATTCTGCATTTTTGACTATATGTAAGAGAAATTTCCATTCAGCCAAAGGTGTACTTACAGATTATAGATTCCTATACGGCTCTCGGTAAAAATTTATCCGCACTCCAGATAGTTAAAACTTCTGTCGACCGTATTGATCCATCTGCACTCTTCGTATGACGTCAATATCTGTTCAGTGCTGCTGCGTAGGTTTCATTGTGTTACGTCAATTCGTTTGTGACCGTTGCGCGAGTAATGGCGCTTTGCAATGGTGATTTGCAGGAAAACAGTGCAGGATGCTGTGATTCGTTTCTTGTGGTCGGAGGGTTATGTTTGATGCCTATATTTATCAAAGATTTAATGCATATTATGGAGAAAGTGTTTTGTCACGAAGTGTGTTTGAATGGGCACAAAAGTTCAAAGAAGATCGCACAAGTGTTATGAAAAAACAGCTGGACGCCCGTCCACATCCACGATGACAACATTGAACGTGCTATCTATGGAATAGACGAGTGACACTGGATAATGTGGCAAATCATTTGCAAATCAGCCACGGCTCTGCTTATGCAATAGTGCACGACAGATTTGGGTTTTAAAAAGTTTGTGCGAGATGGATGCCGAAAAAGCTGACGAAAAGGTGAAGACGACGATGCATTCGTGGTTCGCAGCTCAGCCCAAAACATTTTTTAATAAGAAAATACGAAGATCTTTCAGCAAATGGACAAAGTGTATACAGAAATTGAGTGATTATGTCAAAAAATGATGTATGTCTTTTTTGACAATTGCTTAAAATAAATTCTACACCGACAGAGCGGGTAACTTTTTACTCACCCTGGTAAGACACTTAAATTTCCAATCTATTATGATGAATAAAAGAGCTTATACTATTAAATCTAATTGTATTTTGTTGCATGAGAGTACACGTGTATGTGATGTACATTACCTTTATATCCCCTTGAACGCTTCAATATTTCGCATATATACTATATTTTGTACAGCTTCTATAAAATTTTGTATGTTTGTTTAGGCTGTTAATCTAGAGGCTGGAGTACAAAGAAGTGGCACAATGATGTGGGCTGATGACATTTATAATTATCAAGGAATCACCCCTACATTCGCTCAGGTATATATCGTTGACTATAATGTATTTAACATATATGATTGTTAGAATATTAATAATTAATTTTTAATTCTATCAGAATTTTAATGAAACTGTCCCTTGGGAAGGAAGAACTGATACCTTGATATCACGGTTTATACATCCTATATGTACGACAAATTTTAGAACATTATATAACGAAGAACCAGATCGTCGTGGCCATGTGATGTGAATAAAAGGACTTGAATTTGATGATATTTTTATAATGTTAGATAACATAACTAAGTATCTTCACAGTAAGATAGGATGACATGGTTTACATGATCTTAATGTTGTTCACTTGAGTGATGATATTATAAGGAAAAGTGTAATATCACAGGTAGGATGATTCATAATTTAGAACTACTAACTCATGTATGTATTAAAAATTAAAGAAATATATTAAATTTTATAGGATATTTATGTTTAGTAACCAGTAATTCAGAGATTGGTATTCATGGTTACTATAACGAGGCTGTAGAAACGCACCCTTTCTTCTTTGCGAATGGTCCTGTATTTATGTCTAAGTCGAAACTGGAACCTCTGAATAATTTAGATTTATTCTTGTCATTTTCTAAAATACTTATCTACAGTATACCATAAGGAATGATACCGTATCACACCTAATCAAGTGCCTTAAGAAACATCAACAGGATATCACAGTAATCCCTTATCGACCGATATGTAAGTAAAAGTTATGTGTCATTGTTATACACAGTTATGTGTTAGTGTTATACACAGTTATTTATCATTTTCTATTAATTCAGTTGTAGCCACTACAATATCTATGACACCGGTAGTAATTATAAGAACAATAATGATGTTCTATAAGAGGAAATGATGATTAGGAACAAAAACTTACAGGTAAGTCAAAGTATATGTTATTTGCCATTTGAAAAGAAAGTTACTAACTTAGAATTTTTTGATAAATAACAATTGTGTAAAATATATTGGATTTCAAATTTGTCAAAAATTGAAATTTAAGAAGCATTGTAATAATATAACATTAATATTTTGATTTTTCAGGAGATATCATGCGGTGGATGGATAATATGTAAAAAATATTAAGCAGTATATGAATTTTCATATTGCGTATAGATAACAAAATGAATTTTAAAAAATGTCGATATGGTAATAAGAAATAGCATCATGACTAAGAATATATAAACACAGTTTCATTTTTTATAAATAAAAATTTGTTGTTCCAGATTTTGAAATATAGTGAAACGTTTAATTAGTATCTTAATATCTTTAAATAATTATTATTTTAGAATCAATTGTAATTGTATCATACGTACTTTTGAATTTGTGCAAGAACATATGTAATTTTGAAGTAGTTATTATTAGGAAATTGTTAGACGCGAACAGTATGCGAAAAGTTAGTATGCAGTGTAATAATTATCAATCAAAACACAAGAATTAAATTCTTGAGGAAAAAATTTCCGGAATTTCTTATTTACATGATTATAAAGAAATCCATAATAAAAAGGAGCTGCTTTCTAATACTTCTCTTCCTTCTAATGCCTACGTTAATAATAACGAGGTTCGACTTTTTGTTTTTAGAGGGATACTGGAAAATTTGAAAGTACAGTACCATTGGGAAGAAAATCACGATATTGAAAACGATATTTGCAAGTAAATTTCCAAAAAATCTGTTTTCAAATTTTCGCTTTCTATTTCACATTAAAAGAAAGGGCTGCCTTCTTTTTCTGCAAGACAAAACAAACATTCTGAATCTCGTATCAATGAATGATGTCAATAAGTTATTTTTCTTTTCAGATTGAACAATATTCCAGATTTATTCATAATTTCATACTACGCGAAGAATAGACTTTCATAGGTATATAAAGGAAATATTAAGTATAGGAAAACTCTTTTTCGTTGTAGGTGACATATGCTTCACGGTTGAGCACATGTATTTTTAAACACATATAAATGAAAAAGTACTCTTATGGAGAAAAAGAATTGATACCTTCGATTGACATTAGATAATGTATATAAACTTATGAACAATCACTATCAGTTTGTATTTTAGGTGCACACGCAGATTTGTTGGAGTTCTTATAAAATGTACATCCTGTACGAACGTTTTATTCTTCCAAATTTTACGATACTCTCATATAATAACTATATGGATTAAACGTAATATAAATGATCCGAAAATAGACTCGAACGACATTAATTGTCTTTCTATTTATACCAATATCGAAAATACAAGTAAAGCTGGAGCAATAGTATGCAAGAATGGACTATTTATTATTTTAAACCAAATCATAGCATATTCAGAATGCACAGTATTATCATGAAATGTAAATGAATCAGTTGTAAACGAACGATTTTACTGTAAAATCATTGCCTCCTTTTTTTTCATCTGAAATATAGCAGCAATGAGTACATTCTTTTAATATATAATAAAACGAGATATCTTTATAAAGTTACATATGTCATCACTGGTAACTGTTATCTCGTATGACACCAAATATACCGTTAGTATGGAATGATATTTTTATGAAGATGTACTTTAATGATAGATTTTATGAATGAAACGTTATATAAGAAAAATTATCTCTTGTTATTCTATGAAGTGTAGTAGCTAATGAAGATTAATTTTACGAAGTATTAGAGCAAAAGAGAATTAAAAAATTAAAAAGATCTAAATAAGATTGTTCGTGTGGCTTAATTATCTCAATTCTGGTACACCACTTGTTACATTCTAACTAATTAGCGCTAAACAATAACTTGCAAATATTAAAGATATGTAATATCGTGATGTAATATGTTTACAAAAGTGGACAATAGAGATGTTAATCAGACAGAAAAGACGATTGTGGCTTAACTTGAACTATTCATACCAAACGTACAGAACACAGCGCAATCCACACTCTCTCGGCAACGCCACTCGCAACCTCCGTCTCCGCTCGACTCGCACTCGGCTTCTCGACTCGCACTCTGTTTCTCGACTCGTACACTGTTTCTCGACTCGCGCTCTGCTTTTCGACTAACTGTTGTCGCATTCTATTGCCCTGTTCCTAGGCCCACCGCACACGTGTTCTGCAGACGCTCGTGGCCAGGGTCACGTAGGTCTTTTCCACGAAACTATGCACTTGAAAAGACCGATGACACATTGATGGGCCCGACGGCGCCTCGGCTCTCGCGACACTGTTCATAGTTTGTCCGATATTTCCCAGGCCTTTCGTCCACGATACTACATTCGGCCATCCTGCAATAACATCTGCCCTCAGATGTTGCCTTTTATCTCGCTGTCATCAGATGCGTCACTTTCGGCGTTTAGGACCCAAGGTTTCATAAAATCGAGGTGTGCACGGGTCCTTCCTCAGGTACTGCTTCGCACGCTTTCTTCTTTTCTTGTAATTTCGCAGGTTCCCTTCTAGCTTACCTATGTTTCGTTCGGTTAGGCTACAGTCAAGGCAGTTGGATACCACGTGTTCGACCCTTTCGCGTAACCCCTTGAACCAGAAGTCCTTCTTGACCATAGCTTCGGTTTTGGTAACCTCGAAATGCCCACGCTCGTGCGCTTGCCTGACTACCTGAGCCCGCATCGCCTTCGATACTACTATTAGCACATCGTCCTCACACTCCTTATACAAAATATTGTTTCTTACGACCTGCCCATCGGCCTGACTGCACGTTGCGGCGTCCAAAATCCTACGGACTTCGATGTCCTTGTTCTGTGCCCTTCTCAACCGTGCAATCAGCCCGTCTTCACTCTCCGTTACATACATAGTGCTCGGCAGGGGGTTCCTACTCGGAGCATCTACATGCTGCATACTTGTCCCCGGCCGATGACACGCCTGATACTTAATCTCGCCTAGTAACAAGGCCCATCTAGCCACACGCACACACAAATCTTTCTTTCTAACTACACCTATCGGACTCGCATACTCCAAGTCTGACGATTTGATGACACCCTCGTTTATCCACGCTTCCATCAAATCATCTTCTTCCTTTCTTTCCGACGGCGCCAGTCTTCGCGGTCTTCGCGCTACCGGCTTGTCGCTTTCCAAAACTACTTTTTCGGTTATTCCGACGTCTCGCTTCTTCTCCGGCCTATACCCTTTAATAATATCCCGAATGGCTTCACGGTAATGAGATTCTCGTACATGTGACAAGTCGATCTCGTCGGATTGTTCTATCGCGTTTACCCTCAG
>NW_022885384.1:0-23728 GCF_011952205.1 Bombus bifarius
ACGCCGAATGCAAAATAGCTTATTCCAAATTTCCTAATGCACAAACTGTACGGTATCTGAAGACACGTCAATTCGAATTAACATCAAATCGACGTCTTAAACATTAGAAATAATAGATAAACACAATTTAATAGTCTTGCCCACTTCTCACACCTCATTATGGTATTTAATCTAATTTCCTTCTAATCTTAGTTTTGCTCAAAATACATATAACATGTACATTATAAATTGGAGTATTTCAATACACAAATCAATAGAAGATTATTACTGTATATAAGTATAATTTCAATACAATTTGATCGATATATTTCAGTATCTTTGATTAAAAATTTAACGATCCTTTCAGGCTGACCGCGGCGGACCACTGCTGATACAACATGAATGAACCTCGTATTTAATAGGTATTGTGTCTTATGCTTATAAGTGCGGCACAGCTGGGTATCCCAGCGTTTACACTAGGGTCACATCGTACCTTGACTTCATTCTCCAAGCGATGCAATAATATGATATTACTGTTCCATAAATATCATTGTGTAAAAAACGTAAAGTTGGATTTTCTTATTGTGGAGATAAGAAACAGCTCAAATTTACATTGTTTTGTACGTTACAAATTATAGGCTTAAAATGTACGAAATGTAACTTTGAAACGACACTAATTTTTTACGCACGATAAACCTCCACGACTTAGGTATGTAAAGATGATAAACGTATATTAATTCTATTAATTTGGTAATAATAAACCAACTTTCTGAGAAGTTCTGTAAATTTCGTTTCTGTTGTATCAAGAGAATAATGGAATATTCCACTTAGATCGTATACTTCTTGTATGTACATACAAAATTTTCCGGCTAATCTAAAACACTTCATAAGATAGAGAGCTTCTGGAAATTCGGACACAGAGAGTACATAAAATACAAGATAAGTCTCGTGTCTTTCAAAATTATTTTTTATTCGCTAAAAACGTCCTGTGTACTCATGCAAGCACATGCAACCTCGAAACTTCACTTATTTTTTATCACTTTCCAATTCAATACACTGTTTCTGCATTTTTGACTATATGTAAGAGAAATTTCCATTCAGCCAAAGGTGTACTTACAGATTATAGATTCCTATACGACTCTCGGTAAAAATTTATCCGCACTCCAGATAGTTAAAACTTCTGTCGACCGTATTGATCCATCTGCACTCTTCGTATGACGTCAATATCTGTTCAGTGCTGCTGCGTAGGTTTCATTGTGTTACGTCAATTCGTTTGTGACCGTTGCGCGAGTAATGGCGCTTTGCAATGGTGATTTGCAGGAAAACAGTGCAGGATGCTGTGATTCGTTTCTTGTGGTCGGAGGTTATGTTTGATGCCTATATTTATCAAAGATTTAATGCACATTATGGAGAAAGTGTTTTGTCACGAAGTGTGTTTGAATGGGCACAAAAGTTCAAAGAAGATCGCACAAGTGTTATGAAAAAACAGCTGGACGCCCGTCCACATCCACGATGACAACATTGAACGTGCTATCTATGGAATAGACGAGTGACACTGGATAATGTGGCAAATCATTTGCAAATCAGCCACGGCTCTGCTTATGCAATAGTGCACGACAGATTTGGGTTTTAAAAAGTTTGTGCGAGATGGATGCCGAAAAAGCTGATGAAAAGGTGAAGACGACGATGCATTCGTGGTTCGCAGCTCAGCCCAAAACATTTTTTAATAAGAAAATACGAAGATCCTTCAGCAAATGGACAAAGTGTATACAGAAATTGAGTGATTATGTCAAAAAATGATGTATGTCTTTTTTGACAATTGCTTAAAATAAATTCTACACCGACAGAGCGGGTAACTTTTTACTCACCCTCGTAAGACACTTAAATTTCCAATCTATTATGATGAATAAAAGAGCTTATACTATTAAATCTAATTGTATTTTGTTGCATGAGAGTACACGTGTATGTGATGTACATTACCTTTATATCCCCTTGAACGCTTCAATATTGCGCATATATACTATATTTTGTACAGCTTCTATAAAATTTTGTATGTTTGTTTAGGCTGTTAATCTAGAGGCTGGAGTACAAAGAAGTGGCACAATGATGTGGGCTGATGACATTTATAATTATCAAGGAATCACCCCTACATTCGCTCAGGTATATATCGTTGACTATAATGTATTTAACATATATGATTGTTAGAATATTAATAATTAATTTTTAATTCTATCAGAATTTTAATGAAACTGTCCCTTGGGAAGGAAGAACTGATACCTTGATATCACGGTTTATACATCCTATATGTACGACAAATTTTAGAACATTATATAACGAAGAACCAGATCGTCGTGGCCATGTGATGTGAATAAAAGGACTTGAATTTGATGATATTTTTATAATGTTAGATAACATAACTAAGTATCTTCACAGTAAGATAGGATGACATGGTTTACATGATCTTAATGTTGTTCACTTGAGTGATGATATTATAAGGAAAAGTGTAATATCACAGGTAGGATGATTCATAATTTAGAACTACTAACTCATGTATGTATTAAAAATTAAAGAAATATATTAAATTTTATAGGATATTTATGTTTAGTAACCAGTAATTCAGAGATTGGTATTCATGGTTACTATAACGAGGCTGTAGAAACGCACCCTTTCTTCTTTGCGAATGGTCCTGTATTTATGTCTAAGTCGAAACTGGAACCTCTGAATAATTTAGATTTATTCTTGTCATTTTCTAAAATACTTATCTACAGTATACCATAAGGAATGATACCGTATCACACCTAATCAAGTGCCTTAAGAAACATCAACAGGATATCACAGTAATCCCTTATCGACTGATATGTAAGTAAAAGTTATGTGTCATTGTTATACACAGTTATGTGTTAGTGTTATACACAGTTATTTATCATTTTCTATTAATTCAGTTGTAGCCACTACAATATCTATGACACCGGTAGTAATTATAAGAACAATAATGATGTTCTATAAGAGGAAATGATGATTAGGAACAAAAACTTACAGGTAAGTCAAAGTATATGTTATTTGCCATTTGAAAAGAAAGTTACTAACTTAGAATTTTTTGATAAATAACAATTGTGCAAAATATATTGGATTTCAAATTTGTCAAAAATTGAAATTTAAGAAGCATTGTAATAATATAACATTAATATTTTGATTTTTCAGGAGATATCATGCGGTGGATGGATAATATGTAAAAAATATTAAGCAGTATATGAATTTTCATATTGCGTAGAGATAACAAAATGAATTTTAAAAAATGTCGACATGGTAATAAGAAATAGCATCATGACAAAGAATATATAAACACAGTTTCATTTTTTATAAATAAAAATTTGTTGTTCCAGATTTTGAAATATAGTGAAACGTTTAATTAGTATCTTAATATCTTTAAATAATTATTATTTTAGAATCAATTGTAATTGTATCATACGTACTTTTGAATTCGTGCAAGAACATATGTAATTTTGAAGTAGTTATTATTAGGAAATTGTTAGACGCGAACAGTATGCGAAAAGTTAGTATGCAGTGTAATAATTATCAATCAAAACACAAGAATTAAATTCTTGAGGAAAAAATTTCCGGAATTTCTTATTTACATGATTATAAAGAAATCCATAATAAAAAGGAGCTGCTTTCTAATACTTCTCTTCCTTGTAATGCCTACGTTAATAATAACGAGGTTCGACTTTTTGTTTTTAGAGGGATACTGGAAAATTTGAAAGTACAGTACCATTGGGAAGAAAATCACGATATTGAAAACGATATTTGCAAGTAAATTTCCAAAAAATCTGTTTTCAAATTTTCGCTTTCTATTTCACATTAAAAGAAAGGGCTGCCTTCTTTCTCTGCAAGACAAAACAAGCATTCTGAATCTCGTATCAATGAATGATGTCAATAAGTTATTTTTCTTTTCAGATTGAACAATATTCCAGATTTATTCATAATTTCATACTACGCGAAGAATAGACTTTCATAGGTATATAAAGGAAATATTAAGTATAGGAAAACTCTTTTTCGTTGTAGGTGACATATGCTTCACGGTTGAGCACATGTATTTTTGAACACATATAAATGAAAAAGTACTCTTATGGAGAAAAAGAATTGATACCTTCGATTGACATTAGATAATGTATATAAACTTATGAACAATCACTATCAGTTTGTATTTTAGGTGCACACGCAGATTTGTTGGAGTTCTTATAAAATGTACATCCTGTACGAACGTTTTATTCTTCCAAATTTTACGATACTATGTCTCATATAATAACTATATGGATTAAACGTAATATAAATGATCCGAAAATAGACTCGAACGACATTAATTGTCTTTCTATTTATACCAATATCGAAAATACAAGTAAAGCTGGAGCAATAGTATGCAAGAATGGACTATTTATTATTTTAAACCAAATCATAGCATATTCAGAATGCACAGTATTATCATGAAATGTAAATGAATCAGTTGTAAACGAACGATTTTACTGTAAAATCATTGCCTCCTTTTTTTCATCTGAAATATAGCAGCAATGAGTACATTCTTTTAATATATAATAAAACGAGATATCTTTATAAAGTTACATATGTCATCACTGGTAACTGTTATCTCGTATGACACCAAATATACCGTTAGTATGGAATGATATTTTTATGAAGATGTACTTTAATGATAGATTTTATGAATGAAACGTTATATAAGAAAAATTATCTCTTGTTATTCTATGAAGTGTAGTAGCTAATGAAGATTAATTTTACGAAGTATTAGAGCAAAAGAGAATTAAAAAATTAAAAAGATCTAAATAAGATTGTTCGTGTGGCTTAATTATCTCAATTCTGGTACACCACTTGTTACATTCTAACTAATTAGCGCTAAACAATAACTTGCAAATATTAAAGATATGTAATATCGTGATGTAATATGTTTACAAAAGTGGACAATAGAGATGTTAATCAGACAGAAAAGACGATTGTGGCTTAACTTGAACTATTCATACCAAACGTACAGAACACAGCGCAATCCACACTCTCTCGGCAACGCCACTCGCAACCTCCGTCTCCGCTCGACTCGCACTCGGCTTCTCGACTCGCACTCTGTTTCTCGACTCGTACACTGTTTCTCGACTCGCGCTCTGCTTTTCGACTAACTGTTGTCGCATTCTATTGCCCTTTTCCTAGGCCCACCGCACACGTGTTCTGCAGACGCTCGTGGCCAGGGTCACGTAGGTCTTTTCCACGAAACTATGCACTTGAAAAGACCGATGACACATTGATGGGCCCGACGGCGCCTCGGCTCTCGCGACACTGTTCATAGTTCGTCCGATATTTCCCAGGCCTTTCGTCCACGATACTACATTCGGCCATCCTGCAATAACATCTGCCCTCAGATGTTGCCTTTTATCTCGCTGTCATCAGATGCGTCACTTTCGGCGTTTAGGACCCAAGGTTTCATAAAATCGAGGTGTGCACGGGTCCTTCCTCAGGTACTGCTTCGCACGCTTTCTTCTTTTCTTGTAATTTCGCAGGTTCCCTTCTAGCTTACCTATGTTTCGTTCGGTTAGGCTACAGTCAAGGCAGTTGGATACCACGTGTTCGACCCTTTCGCGTAACCCCTTGAACCAGAAGTCCTTCTTGACCATAGCTTCTGTTTTGGTAACCTCGAAATGCCCACGCTCGTGCGCTTGCCTGACTACCTGAGCCCGCATCGCCTTCGATACTACTATTAGCACATCGTCCTCACACTCCTTATACAAAATATTGTTTCTTACTACCTGCCCATCGGCCTGACTGCACGTTGCGGCGTCCAAAATCCTACGGACTTCGATGTCCTTGTTCTGTGCCCTTCTCAACCGTGCAATCAGCCCGTCTTCACTCTCCGTTACATACATAGTGCTCGGCAGGGGGTTCCTACTCGGAGCATCTACATGCTGCATACTTTTCCCCGGCCGATGACACGCCTGATACTTAATCTCGCCTAGTAACAAGGCCCATCTAGCCACACGCACACACAAATCTTTCTTTCTAACTACACCTATCGGACTCGCATACTCCGAGTCTGACGATTTGATGACACCCTCGTTTGTCCACGCTTCCATCAAATCATCTTCTTCCTTTCTTTCCGACGGCGCCAGTCTTCGCGGTCTTCGCGCTACCGGCTTGTCGCTTTCCAAAACTACTTTTTCGGTTATTCCGACGTCTCGCTTCTTCTCCGGCCTATACCCTTTAATAATATCCCGAATGGCTTCACGGTAATGAGATTCTCGTACATGTGACAAGTCGATCTCGTCGGATTGTTCTATCGCGTTTACCCTCAGTACATCCGGCGCGTCCTCGTGACCGTCGGTCTGATCGTCGAGTCGTAAAAATATCACCTCGCCCCGTTTGACTCGCAACTCTACCTGGTCTAAAAAGTCGGTACCTAAGAGTAGACTGTGTCTTGTCATTACCTTATTCGAGACAACATGCAGAGTGACAGTAAAGTCGCACCCGTCGACCGTCATTACCCTTGTGAACTCGCCCCAGGTACTATTGCCAGCGGAACCAAAACCATCAAACTTAAGTTTGCAGTTTCCCAGAGGTGGTGATCCTAACCTCACATACTCATCCGCTCGTATGAACGTAAGGTTACTACCTGTATCCACTAATGCCACAAACCTACAATCATCTATCGACACGTCCTTCAAGTACTTTCCCTTTTCGGATCTTGACACTACGCAAGTCTCTTTCGGTCGTGCCGTACACCTCGCTGCAATATGTCCAAATCCGCTGCACTTGAAACACCTAACACCTTCTCCCCTCTCCGGACACTTAACACTTAGATGATCCTCACTACCGCAAATGAAGCATCTTCTTTTCTTCATTGCATCTACAGATTGACTGGGCTTCCCGTTCTTCTGGGTTTTAGCCGGCTTCACAATCGACTTTGCTCTGCGACTCTTCTGCTCTTCGTACATCACTAACCTCTTCCTCAACTCTTTGATTGACGTAGCGCCGTACAATACAGCCTTATTGTTCTCGTCGTCTATTATTCCATCCACTATGTATTCCACCTTTGCTTCCTCCTCCATGTCCACATGGCTAGCTATTTCGAGCATACGGTACATGTAAGCCAAACATGCTTCATCACTCTCCTTTTTTGTTTCTTCAAGTTTCTGATGTACTTGCCTACTGTTGACTTTCCTCGAAAATTCTTTCACTAGCCCCCTCTTCAACTCATGCCAAGTCCTGGCGTGACACTCGAAGCTCGCAAATATTTTCGCTGATCCCTTCAGCAGCTTCCTCGCGTAGACTGCCTTCTGCCCATCCGACCACATGCACGTATCAGCGACTTCCTCGAACGACTCGAACCATCGTTCGACATTTTCACCTCTGTTGCCACTAAACGACTCTAATGCATCTTCGACGTCTCTAAAACTCAGTGTCGAACCAACACATGCCCTTCGACAACATTCGTCACGGTCCTGATGCACCCTTCGCGTATCTCTCTTGTATCCTCTTGCGTTTTTCTTGTCATCTTCATCCTCACTTTCGTCGTCGCTTTCTTCTTCCGACGATATGTCGTTACCATCCATGGCCGCTCGTAGCCGTGCGCGTAACTCTACTTTTCTTCCCGTCGTTTTTAAACCCAAACTAGCGAGGCGCTCCTTCAACTCCTTCGTATTCATTTTCTCAACATCCTCATCTTCGTTGCAATCACGCTCAGCTCTCTGTACACTTTCTAAATCTCGTTGACCGGTTAGCTCTTCACCGCCCGTCGATCCCTTACGATACGATTGTCCAGCCCTACACGCCCGATTCAGCCTTGCAATCAGCACTGACCTCGCACCCGATATAGGGAGGTTCATTCGCGCGAGCTTATTCCTCAGCTCCTCCAGCGTCGAACCCTCTTCACCCGACAATCGTTCGTCCCCGACGTTGGCCATTTTTCACACAACACAAACTTAAACAGCCAACGATATCGTCTTTTACCGCACCGCGTACCGGTAAATTCACAACTAGCTCGAATAGCTCTGTTAAACCGTTTCGTTTTCTGTCTTGTCCAATCCCGGACGAGCCCCCAAAAATATGTAATATCGTGATGTAATATGTTTACAAAAGTGGACAATAGAGATGTTAATCAGACAGAAAAGACGATTGTGGCTTAACTTGAACTATTCATACCAAACGTACAGAACACAGCGCAATCCACACTCTCTCGGCAACGCCACTCGCAACCTCCGTCTCCGCTCGACTCGCACTCGGCTTCTCGACTCGCACTCTGTTTCTCGACTCGTACACTGTTTCTCGACTCGCGCTCTGCTTTTCGACTAACTGTTGTCGCATTCTATTGCCCTTTTCCTAGGCCCACCGCACACGTGTTCTGCAGACGCTCGTGGCCAGGGTCACGTAGGTCTTTTCCACGAAACTATGCACTTGAAAAGACCGATGACACATTGATGGGCCCGACGGCGCCTCGGCTCTCGCGACACTGTTCATAGTTCGTCCGATATTTCCCAGGCCTTTCGTCCACGATACTACAGATATTAACACCTTAATATTAACACCTAAAGGTTTTCAGGAAATTTTATAATATTTGATTATTGTATATCTAGTCATTGATTGATAAAATTTCTTGTATAAGCATAGATCGAGGTTGACGTCATACGCAGATTGCATATCATTGACAGGTATCGTTTTAATTTATTTTATGGCTAGAATCATTTGAATATTATACGAATAATTATTTCCATTCGAACGATTAATAAATCACGTACCTATAAAAGATATATTATGAAAAAGACGTGACGAAACAAAAAAATATTGGAAATTCCGTTGTCATTAGATCAATTATTTTTGCAATGATTTTTATTTCCATGTAATTACATATGAAATGGGTAATTCATTAACATCTCCTCGAATCGAATATAATTCGTTACACTTCACAACGATTCAAATAATGGACGGGAAATATATAATAACTTTCCTGTCCTTGCGTTAAAATAGTACTGTACAAATCAGATGATACATGAAATACCCAAAAAACCCAATTACATCCACATTGCATGACAGCACACTTGCAATGGATTTTTGTGATTTCAATGTCACAGACAATGACACAACTAATCAGAACACGTTCGAGGCTATAGACATTGAAATTACCGCGTGTTTAATACGTTTAAAGCATAAATCTAAATTTCACGCGATTATTTCTTTGTACATTGTGAAACTCTTAAATTATCTTAATCGAATAAATAATCCTAATGTAATAAAACATCTTGAAATAGACCTAGATATCTGAAACAGAAACTCGAAGGATAAGAAATCCTAAAAGGTACTAATCCTAAAATAACAAACTCCTAAATAATAAACAAGTGATAAAACCTGTTATAAATAATAAAGCTTACCTGGAATAATCAAATCCTAACTAATCGAAAATAAAATAAGGCAAGCAATTCTTAATCTTTCAAGTAATTTTTCCGAAAACACAGAAAGATAGAGAAATTAAAAAGACGCAGCACAAATTGCAGCACAATGAAAGTTTCAGAGCGATGAATACGATCGTATTAAACTAAATAATTTTCAAAAGTGAAATTACACTGAAACGTATATCGATGATATTTGTCATTTCTACGATCTGTTTCGCTTGATCGTGCTTCTTTTCTGATGTAAATTCAATTTATAATACGAACTAAGTTTCCTTTATTATTATTAGTCCTGCGTCTTTTTAATTCGTCACTTCTTTTATTTCAGAACAATGACGGGCTCCAAGATGCTGTTCGGATGTTTGGCGTTAATTGCTTTTCTGCATCCATTAGTTCACGTTTGTACTTCGAGTAGTACAGCTCAAGGTTTGTACTTCGAGTTGTCTTTTTCCATGCACTTCAAATTCCAATACGATCTGGTCACGTGGCCTTCGTACAATTTCGAAATTTTACCTGTTTGGTAATCGTCAATGAAAAAAGAAGTTATGCGTGACCTCAACACATTGAAACAATTTTTATGATTTTTTATTTGCCGGTTGGTCAGCAAGTTAATGGAAAAGTTTCACTTAACTATTCGCGTTAATTTCTTCGGTTTAACTTTTGGGAAATGCTTCGTTAGCTTCGGGAATATTCCAACGATTCGTTTTACGTACAAAATAAGCATGATAAATATTACATCACGGTAATGTAATATCGGAATATATTAAAGGTGTAATTTTGTCCGATTAATTATAATTTATTAATAATGGATTGAAAATACAGATATTAGTTAGACAGAGAAACGATGTTTGATTAACAGGAAAACTAAATGCAACGCTCGTATTTTTTATATTTGGTAACTCTCTCTCTCTCTCTCTCTCTCTCTCTCTCACTAGCAACTCTAACACTCGACAATTCTAACGACTCTATGCTTCGACGTCTCGATCAACTCTGACCCTCGCCAATGCATTCCTGCTCGGTCGTGCTCGCTCTTGCTCTCGTCCTCTCACACACACACACACACGCACACACGCACACGCACACGCACACGCACACGCACACGCACACGCACACACTTTCTGGCTCACATGCTCTGGCCTCTCGATTGCCACTCCTTGAAATATGAAACCGTACTTCTGTTTTGACGCTGTTTATCTTTTCTCGCGTCACTGTTACTAGGCGCTCTTGGATGTAAACAAACTACAAAAAGACGACGTACACGGTGTTTTCTAATTTCAGCCGATCTTCAATCAAAGCTATTCTACGATATTACAGAATTATATTTCCCCCTTTTTAATTAATTATATGTCGGAGAAGCAGGGGGGATAGGGTTGTCGGTGTTTGAGGAGTCTTCGTTGAAGGTAGCCATCGTTGCGGTGTAACGAAGATACGATTTATTGACACAGGTATGAATAACACAGGTTTGACAATCTATCACGGCGGTGAGACGTTCGCGACACTAGTGGCAGTGATCTCAGGTTCAATAACGAATCCGCGGTCAACGGGATGACAGATAGGCGTTCTCGCTGAATCTAAGTCTGACTCGTAAACGATAATTGCTGAGCGTAAAGACGTTACTCTTTAGTCGACGGGAGCGCGTCAAAGAATGCGCGTCCCGTCCCGATTATTCCACAGAGGAAAACTATACTGGGGTGTGTCTAAGGACACGAGATCATCGGATTCGTCGAGGAAAGCCTTCGTTTAGGAAGTAAGGGAAATTGACGTTGCTGCTAATTGGTCAATCTCCATATCGGTGGTTAGAAAAAGATGCTAGCCGCCCTCGAGGGAAAGTTGCTAGTGGGAGACGCCGTTCGTTAAAAAATATGTCTCCCCTATCTTCCCGTAGCTGGGACAAAGACTGTTTGTCTGTTTGAAGGACTTTAGTTAACTAAACCTTAAGATTTATTACGGGCCCTCGGGCTAGCCGAACATGTACTGCGGAGACGCATCGACATCTGGCAATCATCTTACTCGAAGAATAGGGTCTGCGTGTGGCGAGCCACGGGACGGAAACCGTTGGAATGTTTACTGTCGCGTGTCGCCACGAATATTTCTTTTAAGGAGGGCTATAGAATTACTCCATACCTTTGTTAGACAAAGCGTTCATCCCTTGGCCGCGACTACGTTAGGCGACGGACTGTCGCCTCGAGCCAAAGCTCGCTATCACTAATCTCGAACAATTACAATCGGATTGAACAACTACAATTGTTTAATTACAGCTATAGTAGACTCTAGGTTATAATGTTGCGGGATTATCCAAAATTCCAAAAGCTCCGGTGTTCTTTCATCTCCGACAAATATAAGTACTGTCGAGAGACGCTCGTACAAACGTATTCGTAAAAACAGTGTATGATTGCTCGCATATGACTCGATAACTCGTATAACTCCGTTAATTACCGTTAATAACTCGTGAAACTCGAATTATAACTGACTCGCTCGCGACTGCTTCCTCTTATTGATAAATGATTTTTTGTCTATTACACGCCTGTCAGATTTCTTTACGAGCAGAACTGTAGCAAGTGCTATTGTAGCAGAATACAAAAAAATGATGCGTGCCTATGTGGGTGTCACGTTTATCTGCAGTTACGAAAATCTGAACTTTAGAAAGAGAACGTTGTTGTGGAAGTAATGATAAGTAAAGTGCGAGTGTTTGTGTAAATTCATATTTTTATAAATTGAAAAAATTAAATCTGAGCAGACGATTGTTTTATTATAAATGTTATAAGGAGTACTATATCTTGTATATTTCATACCTCGTTCGGTCTAATACTTCATATATGAAACCTATAGTGGTCATTGTTATCTATATTCATTCAATTAATATTTATTATTAATATTTATATTGAAACAATTTATGTTTATGTCTATGTATGAAGCATAAAAGTTTCAGCAACTATATGGTACGTGGTATTAGCATTATGCTAGGCATTATTTTACATTAGTCTTTGATTCCCGCTCTCTCGCCTGCGCGAATGAGAAGGATTAGGTTCTTACTTCGTTGGAATTGAAACTTATAACTCAACTTAATATGCCTTCGCAATTACTTAACTTGTGACTTAGAGAGTACACGTAGATACCCCGACCATTACACTAAACGATTGTATGTGCCAGTTTATAAAATATGTACGTTGTCATTTACTATATAACATTTAAACCTGGCGACGTGGTAAATGTAAAGATTACAAATATTGATAAACTGAATGATTTCGTTAATGTACAACTTGGTAAATTTAATGTTCAAATTCCACCAGATCATATATCTGACGAAGATCTAAGTCCCTTACAAAAGCTGAAAGTCGACAAAGAAGTAGAAGCAAGAGTCTTGTTCCTTTATATAGGCCGAAAAAAGTATATCTCACTTTGAAAAGGTCTTTAATAACGAGTGACTTGCCCATTTTAGGAAACATACAAGACGCGAAAATTGACTCGAAACACCACGCAACTATCGTTCAAATACATAAGCGTGGAATATTGGTAAAGTTTTTCGGGGATGTCAAAGGTTGGATTCCACATACTGCCCTCGAGCTGGAAACATCTAACGTAAATTGAAACTATTCAGCTGGACAAACAATTTTGGTAAAAATTCAAACAGTGAACACAGATTCGGGAAAAGTAGTTCTAAATGTGGCTAATCAAGACATAAAAGTTGAAGAAGCAACATTCGATATTGGTGAAGAAGTAGAGGGCACAATAATAGAATCATCCGCTCAGGGATTATATTTAAGAGTCAGTAGATATAAAGGACAAACTGTTAGTACAGGATTTTTACTAGATGGTCACATGTCACCTTGTATGGAGATTGCAGCTCTACTAGCATCAAAATATGTTTCTGGTCATACACTTTCAGCTCTTCTATTTGCTACAGTACCTAATTTAATTTTAACTAGGACTTTTGCAACTCAAGGAAGGTACAGGAATTTTGAAAAACTGAAAATAGGAGACTGTATACCTTGTACGATCAAGGATATGGGTATAAGACTGGTATAAGACTTATTTTTCCAGTTGCAGAATATACGCCATTTGGATATGTGTCCCATAGTAACGTTAGTAATTTTAATCTACTGCACACAAACCAAATTTTATTGGCAAAAATATTTTCTATTAACAGGAAAGAACAACAATTAAGACTAACATTACCGCTAAAGAAAATATACATTGAATCCATTGATCCTGTATTTTAATAAATTAGTAGAACTTTCAAGGAATTCATATTACAAAAACAGACCCATTGCATCTGTCAAATTAGGGCAGAGAGTTACTGGAGAGATTGAAAAAATTACGCCTGATTGGTTGGTTGTTCAATTGCAGAATAACTTGCTAGGTATAGTGTCTAAGAATCATTACTCTGAGAATAAAAAAATAGGGGACAAAATTTCTGGGACGATTATATGGAAAAATTACGTACACGAGCTTGTCCAATCGACCACGTTATCGTTAATAATGCATAAGTGCCAAAATAAGTGCCAAACAAAATAAGCAAATACAATTTCCTGACGGTAAATTGCTACGTGGTAGAATCTTAATGGTGACAAATTGGTTTATCCTGATGCTCCTTCAAGGTATTGGCAACGGAACTTTAGCTGCGATACCTGTACGTCGTCACATAAATAGTTTACTGCCAGATCTAACACCTTATACTATTCATTCTAAAATTAAATGTTACACCTCATTAAATTTCAAAAAATCCGATATTATGCCTCTCAGCGTCATAAAATCTGCATTTGAAAAGAAGTGTTGTGTGAGAGAGAAATCGGATGATAATAATAACTTAAAAAGAAAGAAGCAAAATCAAGAGTACGTGGCACTCGCCAAAAAAATAAAAATTGAAAAGTTACGGGAAGACGAAACATGAAAAACAAAGGGAAACGAAACAGAGAAAAACCAGAGAAAGATTTAGAAAAGGAATATTCAAAGAGAATGTGTGTTGAACAAACAGGAGAAGAAAAGATTAAACTGGAAGATACCAAAGCTTCCGAAGAAGATTTGAAATATGCTGACTCAACTCTCCTTCAGGATAAAGAGTCATCTTGCGATAGTGAAGATGAAGTAGAAGAAAAACCAAATCTGAGAAATAAGAAATTATGTGCCGCTGAACGTCGAGAACAAAAAAGACAGGAGAAACGTGAAATACGTCAAAGAGAAGAAGCACTCGCCAATAACCAGTTACCAAATTCTGTACATCAGTTCGACAGATTAGTTTTAGCTAGTCTAGACAGTTCAATAGTATGGTTACAGTATATGGAATATCATTTACAAACAACAGAAATCGAGAAAGCAAGAGCAGTTGCAAGAAGAGCGGTGAAAACGATTAATTTCAGGGAACAGAAGGAAAAATTAAACGTTTGGAAGGCTTGGTTGAATTTGGAGTCTAAATTCGGATTTCCTAAAGCACTGAATGATGTTTTTCAAGAGGCAGTGAAGTCTAACGATTCACTGAAAGTATACAGTCACATGTTGACTGTTCATGTCGAGGCTAGCAGGCAGATGGAACTAGAGAAAACAATTAATATCATGATTGGAAAATTTAACTGTATTCCCGAGATGTGATTTAATTGTGGAGAAGGGTTGCTAAAAATGGGTTTGAGGGACAAATCGAGGCATATTATGCAGAGAGCATTCCAATCTTTGCCAGCATCTGAACGTATGTACACTACAGAAATAAAGAGAGAGCAGTAACTCTGTTTGAGCAAATTCTAAGTTCTTATCCGAAACAGGTGGATATATGGTCTTGTTATGTTGATTCTTTAGTTAAATCTAATGATACTGATATAGCAAGGTAAAAATATTTTTTCAACTATATTTTGTCTTTTTAATTTCATACAGAATTTATCTTCTAATAATTTGTATTTACAGGAAAGTTCTAGAGAGAGCAGTTGTTCAGGCATTACCGCCTAGAAAGGTAAAGATCCTCTTTAAAAAGTTCATCAATTTTGAAGAACGAGTTCTGCCCGAGCAGTCGAGCTATGCGTACGTAAAACATAGTGCCTCAGACATTGTGCGACAAGAGTAGAGCAACAGAACCAATCGAGGATGGAAAAAGTACCATCAATAAGAATACTAAACAAAGGAGAAACATACACTATAAGCAGGGCAGTAGACCAACAGAGCCCAATTAAAACAAGAGAAGTACAGGACTGCGCAAATACAAAAGAAATAGAAATGGAAATAATACAAGAAGACGACGTAAAGAGCAATACTAACAAGGACCTACCACAACATAACGAAAGTTGGAGAACTGTAACTCCCAGCAAAAAAAGAAAAATAAACACAAACACAAACGATAGGAGGACCACAGAAACAGAAAGTCAACAATGGCTACAAGAAATTCCTACACAAAACTCCTTCAGCTCACTGACAGAAGAGATGGACACAGACCCTACAGAAAAACCAAGAACACACACTCCCAAGCCACCACCAATCTACATAGACGCAAAAATAATAGACCCCCTCATTGATCTGCTAAACAGCACGGCAGGAAAAGAAAACTGCACTATCAAACAGCTCAAACTGGACCAGGTAAAAGTACAAACTAATACCCCAGAAACCTACAGAAAAGTAACTAAAGCGCTAAAGGAAGAAAACGCTGGGTATCACACTTACCAACCCAAATCCGACAAGAGCTGCAAAGCAGTAATCAGAGGTTTACACTCCAAAACAAATACAAACAAAATATGCGAGGAATTGGCCAAGATTGGACACCAGGTAAGAACGATCAACAATTTAGCCAGATTTGACACTAAGCAACCACTACCGCTATTCCTAATAGAGTTAGAACCGAAAAGCAACAACAAAGAAAAATTTGAAATTAAAAAAATCTCAAACACAATAATCACAGTCGAGCCACCCAGACATAGAAAAGATATACCACAATGCATGCGGTGTCAACAATACGGACACACAAAAAACTACTGCAACAGAAGCCCGGCGAACACAAGCCAGCTACAAAGGCTGCGTAGTCAGAAAACAACTACAAAGCAAACTCTTCCCGCCGATTCGAAACAGGACACACAACAATTTCCACACGCAACAAGACAACACAGAATCTATGTCAGCACCAAATACACAGCATGTAATGAACAATAACCACACTAACACCAATACCGTCAAAAACCGAAGCTACGCGCAAATAGTCAACCGGTCGTCACCCCTAGATAATCAAGAATAGAACAACCACAGCAACGACGCTACAGAAATCAAAGAGTTAATAAAACATTCCATAAAAAACACCGAAATACTCACAAAAATGATAAGCGAACAAAACGAACTCCTCAGACAGCAAACACAGCAGATAACAGACATGTTACAATTACTTACTAACGTGATGAGCAAAAAATAAAAATAGACACGCTTAAAATAGCAACCTGGAACTCTAACGGCCTACAACAAAGGGCCCTAGAAACTAAAACATTCCTGTATAGCAACAACATCGATATACTACTCGTTTCAGAAACACACCTCACAATGAAAAGCTATATAAAAATACCGCACTACACCATATGCGACACCAAGCATCCTCCAGGGAAAGCACACGGAGGGATGGCAGTAGTAATAAAAAACATTAAACATCACCTACACAGTCAGGTCAGTAAGGAACATATACAAGCAACCACCGTTACCGTACAGACTAACAGCAACCAACTGCAGTTGTCAGCAGTATACGTACCGCCGCGACACAAAACTACAACGCAAATGTGGGAAGAGTACTTTCGACACTTAGGTGACAAGTATATTGCAGCGGGAGACTACAATTCAAAGCACACACTATGGGGATCAAGAATCACTACACCTCGAGGTAGAACCTTGGAAAAATACATTAGAAACAATAACCTCAGTATATTATCCACAGGAAGACCGACATACTGGCCGACAGACCTGAGCAAAATACCTGACCTGCTAGACTTTGCAGTTACAAAGGGACTAAACGCAAATAAACTAAACATAGCACCCAGCCTCGAGCTTACCTCCGACCATACGCCCATAATAATTGAATACAGAAACAAACCAATACTTTACAGCAGCACAGAGAAGCTATGCAATAAAACCACCAAATGGCAAATATTCAAAGAAATAATAGAGAGCAAAATCAGCTGCAACATCCCACTGAAAACACCTGAACACATCGATCAAGCAGTAACAACATTCACAGAAACTATCCAAGAAGCAGCAAGGGCAACCACTATACCTGAAACAACCAACAGACAAACAAAAACAGTTCCACTAGACATCCTCGAAAAAATTAGAGAAAAAAGAAAAGCGAAAGCAAAATGGCAAAAACAAAGAACAAAAGAAAACAAAAAACACCTAAACAAACTCACAAAAGAAATAAAAGACAAAATAAAAGAGCACAATAACAACGAGTTCACAAAGTTCATCGAGTCACTATCTGCTCACGAGAACTACAACTACTCCCTATGGAAAGCCACAAAAAAAATAAAGAAGACAATAAAACTGGTACCAGCAACCAGAAGAATGGGCAAGAAGCAACGAAGAGCAAGCTGAAGAATTTTCCAACCACCTATGCAACACATTCACCCCACACAATATCAACAACAGCAACCACAATAGCCATACGGACGAGGACGCGCTAACTACTAGTACACCAACTGACAATCACTACACCATACCCAAAGCAACAGCACAAGAAATCAGAAACATAATTGAGAAAACAAAAAATAATTAAGCACCAGGAATCGACCTAATTAAAGGCAAAATCTTAAAAAACCTTCCGCCAAAAGCAATAAGACAAATCACAATAATAGTTAACGCAATACTAAGAATACAATACTTTTCAAAAACTTGGAAACTGGCACAAATCATAATGATACCCAAACCAGGCAAGGACCCACACGAAATCAAATCCTACCGACCAATCTCACTACTTCCGATGTTCTCTAAGATACTAGAGAAAATAGTTTACTATTTGGGGATAAACCCCATAATAGAGAAGAATCAGCTAATACCGGATCACCAATTCGGATTCAGAAACAAACACTCCACAATAGAACCAGCGCACAGACTCGTCAATGAAATCTTACAGGCGCTGGAAACAAAACAATACTGCACGGCACTCTTTATGGATATCGAAAAAACATTCGATAAAATAAACCACACTAGCCTACTTCAATCAATCAGGAAACAGTTCCCGGAGCAGAGATACCAATTAATCAAATCATACTTAAGAAGCTTCATAGTAAAAATCAAAGACACATACTCTGAAGTTAAAGAAATCAAGGCAGGAGTTCCGCAAGGAAGCGTCCTAGGACCAATTTTATACACATCATACACGGCCAACATACCAACAACTAACAATAGCAAAATACTGACATTCGCGGATGACACAGCTGTACTAGTCAGGCACACTAACCCTGCAACAGCAGTTACACTACTACAAGAACATATCGCAAAAATAGAAAAGTGGCTTCAAGCAAAACAAATTAAAGCAAACCCCGATAAATGCAACCATATTACATTCACACTGCGAAAACAGAAACCACCAAACATTGTACTAAATGGCACACACATAATACAAACAAGGCAAGTCAAATACTAAGAATCCAATACTTTCCTAAACTGTGGAAACTAGCACAGGACATAATGTTACCTAAACCAGGCAAAGAACCACACCAAACTGCATCTTACAGACCAATATCATTACTTCCTGTGTTTTCCAAAATACCAGAGGAAATAATATGCAACCGCATAAAACCAATAATATAGAAGGAAAAATTAATACCAGATCACCAATTTCGATTCAGAAACATACACTCCACTATAGAGCAAATGCACAGGCTCATTAAAGAAATAATACTAGCATTAGAAAACAAACAATACTGTACAGCCCTCTCTATGGACATAGATAAAGCATTTGACAAAATAAACCACGAAAGCCTACTACAAACAATCAGGAAACAATTTCCGGAGCAAATATACCAATTAATAAAATCTTACTTAAGCAGCAGAACCTTCGTAATAAAAATCAAGGGCACATACTCTGAAGTTAAAGACATAAAGGCAGGGGTTCCGCGAGGAAGCGTCTTAGGATCAATACTATACACAAAACATACCAACAACTACCAATAGCAAAATACTGACACTCACGGACGACACAGCTGTACTAGTCAGGCACACTAACCCAGAAACAGCAGTCAAATTACTACAAGAACATATCACAAAAATAGAAAAGTGGCTGCAAGATAAACAAATAAAAGCAAACCCCGATAAATGCAACCATATTACATTCACACTGCGAAAACAGAAACCACCAAACATTGTACTAAATGGCACACACATAATACAAACAAGGCAAGTCAAATACTTAAGACTCCACTTAGATACACGACTCACATGGAAACAGCATATTAAAGCAACAACAGACAAAATACAGATGGCAAGGAGACAAATGTACTGGCTAACAAGTCGAAAATCCAAACTAAGCATAGAAAACAAACTAAAAATATATAAAATGGTCATAAAATCAATCTGGACGTACGGAATAGCACTATGGGGAACAGCAGCAATGAGCCATATAACCAAAATAGAGGCAACGCAATCTAAAATACTCAGAACAATAGTAAACGCGCCATGGTACGTTAGAAACGAGAACATTCGGAAAGACCTGGGAATACCAATGGTCAAGGAGGAGATTAACAGAAGTGCAAGAAGGTACAGAGAAAGAATACCCAAACAAATACAACGCACCCAAACCGGCTGGCAGCGGAAACGGTCGACACATCAAGCATAAAAAGAAGATTAAAAAGGAAACACCTAACAGATCTCACAAGGACATAACCTAACAAACACGATAATGGTACCCCGCTGGGGGTAGCCACCCACATGTTATATTAGTATACCGCTATAATATTTTACCAAATGTCCTACTGGACAAATTGTAAAAATTTAAATAAATAAATAATAAAAAAAATTTTGAAGAGCAGCATGGTACTGAGGAAGACATGACTCGTGTTCAAGAAATGGCTGTAGAATATGTAGAGAAGCAGTGTACAAAATGATTAAAAATAATAAAACATTTTGACACATATTTCATTACATCACGTGAGCAAAACCTATGTTACGTGGCGCAAGATGATCCGTGCGACGTCCTTCATTGTCGGACCGTCAAAACCCAAGCACCATTAAACAGGCCCTCAATAAATCTAAGGCCCCACCATAAAACTTTAACTTTTTAACGTCATTATTTTAACACATGTTTTAAGTTAATCCTTTTGTCCTGGAGGACTTTTTAAGCCTAGAAAGGTTTTCGGTTTATAGAGGGTTATTGGAAAGGTCCTTAGGCTTATTAGGCGCTCTTAAAAATTACGGAGACTGCGGGCAGTGACCTAACGGAAAAAGTGGATATTTATCTAACGGAAAATCCGGCTTTTTCCGGATTTTTTGTAAACAATGACACCCCCTAGCAAGGTTGGTAGGAGGTTTCCGTCTCCTCTCACCACTCATTAACATGACTGAAACCAATAGGCATCACATATCGTTACTCTCACCTTATTAACGAAAAGTGTGAGAAACGAATCCGCTTTCTTCGTTCAAGAAAACACACCCACACCGAGCTTTCCTCCGTAATTGCATGAGATCGGAACATCAGTCTCCTCTATTGCTACGTCAACTACAAAGAATACTGTGCATGTGTATCGCATCTTCATACGCCAAATCGTCGTCTACGACATATATCATACGCAACGGCGTAAGTTCGTTGTATCAATTTGTTGAAAATATATAGTTTATAATCCTGTTAATCGCAGCGCTATATCACCTCAACCACCTCTATTATCTTAACGGAAATCAGGAGATCGATCTATTCGCGACGTCGATTATTATAATCGTAACGGGAATTTACGACTCCCGCTGATGTGTTTCCGCGCGATTACGTCTCCCCGCGATTGATTGAAAATACAACCTTAATTACACAATACCTAAAACAGTCCAGTTATGTAAAGTTTTCTACCACATATACAAAATACTATTAATATTGATACAGATAAAAATGAAAAAAGTAATAATAAATTGACATATTTACAATTTCTCTGATCTCAAGTGCGTCCTTTTTATTGATTATTCTGTAATGACAAAAACAGGAATATGTCTAATCAAAAATCTTTTAGTACGTTTGGGACGCAACTGCTCCATTGTGCAGCAGTAGTTTTAGCTAATCGATCGTTACAACCACGTCCGCGCTATTGACTTCTTCAGAGGTCTCGGCGACATTTGAATTGTGCCTGAAATTGTACAATTTGGTTTTGTAGGTACCCAGGTAAATACCCTTGTCCAAGAAGTCTTCGTTTTTGTACTTCCCGTTCGTGGTTATTATGTTTTGCGTCGATCTTCTTAAACATATTTTTTAAGGTAATCCATGCTGCATCATGAAGACATTAAATAATGTAGATTTATATTGTTTCGACTCGAGATCTCTACCGATTCATTTATGTGATGCTCTGTATGAAGTGTATCATCGATCAATTTGAAGAGAGACACGATTTGAATTTTTGGACGAACTACAAATTTTTAATAGTTAGTAGCCAAAATTGAGAAGCTAAATCAAAATCCGCGCGGTCACCGTCTACTTCTTCATAAATGTAGTCATAGACTATGGACATAAAAATATGGATCGTACCATAGGTCTATGGTTTATTCATCTCTGGATATAATGTTCTTGATTCGTGATGTAGTCGCGCGTGGGTTGCCTCGTTGCTTATTGCCCCGGTGTAGCTGATTCCTCCATCTGGTTTAGGATCAGTTGCCTGCAGCTTGTGAAGCAAAAAAATCAGAGACTGTTGAAGAATTTTGAAGATAGATCTGTCTTATACTGTTCATTCTAAAATAAAACGATATATTTCATTAAGTTCCACAGAATAAATTATTGCGCCTATTTGCATGGTAAGATTTGCTTTCGAAAAGAAATACTATGTAAAAGACAAGTTGTGCGATAATAATAACCAAAAAGGGTTGATATTTCTAATTTCATAGTGTGCTTACTTCATAAATGAAATTTTGGGGGTGTCCTGGAGAAAGTACTT
Organism: Bombus bifarius; assembly: GCF_011952205.1. Taxonomy (NCBI): domain Eukaryota; kingdom Metazoa; phylum Arthropoda; class Insecta; order Hymenoptera; family Apidae; genus Bombus; species Bombus bifarius. Next base: position 22,481 of record NW_022885384.1, read on the forward strand.
GTTACGTTCGGATACTGGCAAAGATTGCAATGCTCTCTGCATAATGTGCCTCGATTTTTAATAATCCTTCTCCACTATTAAATCATGTCTCGGGAATATGTTTAAACTTCCCAATCATGGTATTAATTGTTTTTTCTAATTCCATCTGCCTGCCAGCCACGACACGAACAGCCAACATGTGACTGTATATTTTCAGTGAACCGTTAGACCTCACTGCCTCTTGAGAAACATCATTTAATGAGTCAGGAATTCCAAATTTCGATTCTAAATTCAACTAAGCCTTCCAAACGTTTAATTTTTCCTTCTGTTCCCTGAAATTAGTCGTTTACACCGCTCTTGTCGCGACTGTTCTTACTTTCTCTATTTCTGTTGCTTGTAAACGGTATGCCGTATACTGTAGCCATACTATTGAACTGTCTGGATTAGCTAAAACTAATCTGTCGAACTGATCTACAGAATTTGATAACTGGTTATTGACGAGCGCTTCTTCTCTTTGACGAACTTCACGTTCCTTCTGTGTTTTCTGTTCTCAACGTTCAGCGGCACTTAATTTCTTATTTCTCAGTTTTGGCTTTTCTTCACAATCGCTAGATGACTCTTTAGGCTGGAGGAGAGTTAAATCAGGGTTGTTATCCCAGTAAAATCCATACGCAAATATCCTTGGCTTCCGCTCGTTATCGTCACCATTATTAACATTGTTAAGCGCATATCTCAAATCTTGTTTGGAAGGTTTGGTATATTTCAGTTTAATCTTTTCTTCTCCTGTTCGTTCAACACACGTTCGTTTTTCTCTGTTTCGTTTTTTATCTTTGGTACTTCTTGTAACTTTTCAATTGTTATTCTTTTGGCGACTACCATGTTCTCTTGATTTTGTTTCTTTCTTTTTAAGTTATTAATATCATCCGATTTCTCTTCCACACAATAATGGAAGATAGTGTCACGTAGAAGACACAGGAAATCACGAAATTAACGGATCATGTCTTGTGAATTTGAAGTGTGTAGGACGTAATAGATGCCAAAAAAAAAAAACACTCGGAGATATTTAAACAGTATATTTATTAACAATTCTCTCTTTCGACACTTTGCGTAGAACTCGCGATTACACTTGACGATTCGCAATTCTCGGTTACAACTGATAGACGATGAGTTAAGGTGGCGATTGAGCAAAGTGCGCGATATAAATTAAGATGATGACTACTCAAGGAACGTAGAGGAACTGTCCTTCTGTGACGATGACGCTGCGGAGGT
>NW_022885385.1:0-88381 GCF_011952205.1 Bombus bifarius
TTAAGATTAAGACTACCTAGATAAATGAATTTAATCGATAAAAAGAAACTGAAGAAAAGGAAGAAAAAACGAATCAATCGGCCTCACCGGTCGTATTTCAACCACGAGAGACGGAAATCGTTTTTTTCTGCTTCTCGATATTCGGTTTAATTAATAATACACCACTGCTGGTCGTTCCGTTAAATTTTAACAATTTGTACTAAAAATAATTTTCAGGCACCAAACAAATTAAAATCAATCATTTACTCTATAAGCACGGATGTGAAATGATATTTCGAGAATATTGTTTTTGAGAATATTTTTAGTATAAAGAAATCTCAATTATACTTAATTAAAATTACCAATTATATAGTTTGTCAATAGTTACTAGTATTTATGTAGCAATAAATAGGATCTAAACAATTAATGAAACTCATTTCAAGTGGTATAATTATTGATATATCAAATGTAATTACTTCAGTTATAAAATATATTCTTGAAATATTATTCTTTAATTCTATTGCACACGCATTAAATTAATGTGCAAAGTATTAAATCATAATACAGTAAAACCTTAACACACACAGACGCTATATAGATATTTTCAAAAAATAATATAACCAGCATTGGCGTATATAGGCAAACAACGTATACACACGAATACACATATACAAGTACACACAGTGGTGAAGTATATGAAAATATACAAGTATATACGAAAGTACACTATTACGAAATTCAAAACAAAAAACACAGACGTAAAGTATATAAGTAAATGGATACCAACGAGCATTTGTTTATACGGCGGAAATCAATGGAAGATAAATGGATAAATAAATGATAAAAAAGCCGTCGGTGCTATTGTGTCAACCTTCGATGATATTTTGTTGTTCTTATAATAGCACGTTACTGAAACTTCGAGTCTTAATGATTTTGCTATTTTTTTATTTTTTATTAACTGACATGATATTACATTCATTTAAGTTAATTAAAATTATCGAAAACAACTAAATTGAAATTCTTGTCATTTTGTCCTTTTCAATTTCATTCATATTATCTAAAATTTTTTACTTATCATAAGTCTACTGATATCATATTCAAAATATCAATGCAGGAACTAACAATATTAGTGATTATAAAAAATTAAACTCAATTATATTAAATAAACAGTTTCTTTTACTTACAAAAAGTATTCCATAAAATTTGCATAATATTTTTAGTCAAGTTTAATTAAAATCTGTTAAAATCTATTAAAGACTTAATTATGCTATTGGAAACTATGAATCAACTTGAAAATATTTTTTTCAAATTTAAATTTAATGCAATTTGAAACTTATTTACTAATATTGAGTACTTAGGCAGGAAATTAGTGAACAACTTGTTAGAAGTTTATTCGCAAATATTCTCTTTAATATTCCTACATTTTCAAACATTAATACTCTTATATCTCGTATTATTAATAATTATTAATGATTAAGAAAACATTACGAGTGCCATTATATATGTATATATACGTATACATACAAAATACATTTACATATATATATATTTATACGTATATATATTTATATATACGTATATATATATAATATATACGTATAAATGTATATTTGACTCGGATTTACACGAGTACAGCATACACACAACATACACGCATAAACATGAAAAACATGTCAAAGATATGTAACACAGTAACGAAAATGTATCTTGTATGTACTATGACTGCATTTTTTTTTTTTAATTTATTCATTGTAAAAATGAGATACGTCTGTACAAGTGTAAAAGATGTTTTATAACTTATGCCTACATACATTAGACATTGTTCGCTAACCAGACGGTGAATAATTTTATTTAAAAAATGTGTAAAATGACATTATTATGAAAGTTCCGTACGTTTGCATAGATCAAATTCTGGTGGACATAACGAGAAATATAGCAATTTATAAAATTAATAAACAATACATAACACTATGAAAACGTAGAGGAACATCATAACAATGCTTTATAAATTAATGCTTAATACATATATATCTCAATGAGTAGTAAACAATACAAGAAAGATTGCACAAAGTGGTAAAATCTAAGTATATAAATTTGTTGTATTTAAAAACGAAAAGCTTTAAACATAAATATGTACTCTACGAGAATTATCGTAAATCAATTACTTCGAGGCTTAAACATTTATTATTAACTTAGGGTGTTACATACCTTTAAACATATTCTCTCTCTCTCTCTCTCTCTCTCTCTCTCTATATATATATATATATATATATATATATATATATATATATATATATATGTAAACCCGGACACTCTCGTAATGTCTCTTAATATTTTATTCAGAATCTCGACATAATCAATAATTGATATTCAATTATTTATTCTTTAATACTTCAGGAAAAATTCATCTTTACCGTTGCACCCTGCATATCACAGGAAACTGTCCAAAATTCACGTTACAGTAACTGTAACAATTCGAATCTTAATTTCATCATTTACGATTTCTCTTTTATTTCTTCCTTTTTTATTGACACTCCTCAAAATCGATGGAAAGTTGATCTTCCTCGGAAGATCAATTATTGGCATTTCTCCTTTGCAACGCGGCCGCGAGATCCTGTCGGAGGGCAGCTTGTTGTCGTTGATCAGCTAAAGATTGAACAGACCTTAAACCATTTACAATATCTTTCGTTTTTCCAAAATAAATTTCATTTAAGGTATTTCGAATTTTATTTTCCATATCTTCAACCATGCGACCAATATTAGCAATATGTGGAGAACTCTCACTTATTTGGGCATCTTGTTCAACCTAAAAAAAATGTGTTAGGAAATAACTTCACATAATTGTGATATACTCGTTGAATGTCGTACAGAAAATAATTAATACATATAAAGATCTCTTCTCTTTTTTTTTTAATTATAATTAGAAATTAATTAGAAACAAACCTGTCTTGTAAGACTTCCACCAAGATTCATTGTTCCAGAGCCATGTTTATTAGTTTGTAACCAAAGCATTGCAGTGGAAGTTAATTTATAATGTGCAATCCTTCCACTGGATTTTTCTTGAACTTCCACTACATGAATTGAATCCCAACAACCTTTAATTTTCTTTGAACCATCACCTGCTTTTTTAATCAATATTACTGCTGCAAAACCATGATCCAAGTCCCACAGATAGACAGAAGAAACTCCACCTTCAAAGTAAAGTTCTCTGTATTGATCAAATGCATGATTTGCATCTATCTCTAATTTTCTAAGCCTTTCAGATGGCATTGAACCATCTTCTAGTGGAGGATCATACGTATTACTCCAAGGGGACCTGCAACATAATTTTATAACGTAAAATATTATTTCTTTATTCTTAATGTAATATTAGTAAAACTAAATACAATAACAATATTAATAACAGAATAGAGCAAAGCACATTTTCGCAATTACCTATAGGAATCTCCATCTCTATTATAGTCACAAAGTAAATAATCTTTTCCAGATTCTTTATCTTTTGCAATTTTTAAGGGCTGATCAACAGAGGATAAGAGATCTTCACAAAGAGATGGCACTAGATCTATTAAATCACTCAAATTCTTTTCAATTTGCTGAGGTGGCAGTCTTCTCATCAAATCCAAAGCACAATCCATTTGCTGTTCCGTCTTTAACATTAAAATTAAGTTTGATTTAATTTTAAATATTCTATAACCCAGTGAATTTGTAAGTCTAATCATATCTTTAATAAATGGAATTTTATACATTTATAATGAAACTGTTAAGTCTAATATAACTATACTATATTTCTAATTTAATGTCATCTTGAATAAATCTAATTTATACAAATTTCATCTTAGAATTTAATATAATTAAATCGTAGTAGTAAGTGTGATAGTAGTAAATATAATTTAGTATAATTAATATAATTCAAATTTAGCATAAGCAGGCGGCAAGCCATATGAAATTCAATATAAATAAGCGATAAGATACATATTAACTTTCGCTAATTTCAATAAAAGACAGAAAAAAGAAATGCTAGGAGACATCAATATTAATTCATTAGTACGAGTTACATCAAGAAGACATTTATATGGGTTAACCAAAAATTATCTACATTACAAAAAATATATAAATGAATTTATATTTTTAATTTTTTTAAAATGACCGAAGAACCAAAATTTTCATGTATGTCACTGGGTGGCGCCATTTTGACGTTTGTTTCATTTTAGGTTAGGTAAAAATTTTTCTTAGAATATCACAATCACAAAAATACACAAACATCTTTTACAACAAACCTTTTCAAAAATTTTATCGTGAATGGGAGATTTTATAAAGTTAGACTTTCCTATATCGAACACTATCTCTAAAAAGTGTTATTACTGATTTTAGTTGACATTATTAATAAAATAATATAATGTTACAATTATAGATTAAAAATATTAAACTTACCATTTTAAATGATTGAAGAATTTGGCGAAAGTCACTCAGATCATCAATCAATAAAAACTACAAAATCAATGAAAAATTTATTGAAATTGTTTACCCTCTGACCTGCATTCAGTCACCGAAAACGAATATTCAAGGGGCGTGTCAAGACTACCGCTGATTGGCCAATAGACAATTCAATGCTATCAACATAATGTGAGTGAAAATTATAGAGCATATGTTATATAACAATAGGACAAGTAATAAAATGTTTACAATACATTACTAGTGAAATTATTGCTCATTCCTAAGTAATCGCTCGATTAAATTTCAAGTAACAATGCCATACATCTACCACTTTCAGGAATGCAAATTGAAGAATTAGATAAAATTAATTCTACATAGAATTCTCTAGACGAAATTAACTAAAATTTACTATATGTAGTTTATTTAATCATTAGAAATGATTAGTGTCGTATATATCGCTTACTTATTCAATTTCAATAAATATTTACTGCATTCTAGCCACGCTTTTCACACATTCTGCAAAGTAACAATTTTAAATGAAAAAAATTGTTACTAATTGTCTTTTAATTCAAAAGATTAAAGTTATATTTCGCTGAAATATATTTTTAGTTTTTATAATAGAAAATATTTCCACTAAGGCAAATTTTGTATTACAGGATTAACTGGCTTGAACTACTGTTTGTCTAATATATATAAATTTAATGAATCGAAAATTCTATTTTTAATAAGATCCCTGATCTTTCTTCTTCAATCTTTTCTCTTAGATTTTTGCAGTGAATGATCATAATTCCGAGATCAAGTTGATTTTAAATTTCGCTCTTAATTTATACATAGATGGCGTTGAGTATAAATTGAAGTTCATATTTATTGCGGCCGTTCATACGTTAGTAGAGAATATGTAATGTAATATTTTAACATATAGAAATGCTAATAAATGTCTGATAAATACTCTAACAGAATTCCGATTTTAATTCCAATAATAATGGGTATTATCAGATAGTAAACGTAAACGAGGATTAGGCGAGCTTTGATATTTCACAGATCCTTCGAATGAAAGCCTCGTGCACAATTGTATATGCGAGGCTATAAGAATCATCTATATCTATTATAATTCAATTTAAAATGATATCATCAATATATGTATTGGATTTGAGTTAGTTTTTTTAATCCAGCCGCAGCGAGGTAGCCAGCAACAGGCAAATTTCTTAGCTCTCTATTGACTTTCCGTTCATAATTGGCGACATTCATCAAATTTACGTTTAACATAACTGTGCAGTGGCATAGAAACCTAGAAAATAACCTGGAAAATAATCTTCCAAGATACGTGATCATCCATCGTTCGCATGTCTTACTTTCACAGAACATTGACCGGAAATATCGACAATTCTAGGTTATAAATGTACGCCTATGTTATTAACGTTAGGTCACAATCGGTTCCACGGATTGTATGTACTACATACTACATCAGAAGCAATACTTTGAGTATTTCTTATGTGCTTTATATTAATTATATTAATGGACAATTTTGGAATAAAATCTAGAAAACGGAACTATCTTTCGAACATTTTCCCAGTTTTTATTAGAAATAAATAACAAATATAATAAATTTATGATCCGGGAAGGCTATAAATGTTAGATTTTCCAATATGATATGTCTGATATATTCAATGGCTATACATGTCATGATCTAACTCAAATCTAATTCTCATCTTTTATTTGTAATATTTCGGTTATTTCAGAATTCCATAAGGTATATGTTAGGTCAGTGATGTCTACTGTAGGGATCCCTCATCACGTTTCCCTGCTTGCCCTTTCACTCATTGTTTATCGCAATTCGTTCGTTATCAAAGAAACCGCACGACGCAACGCTAAGAACTCTACCATACAAGCTTATATTTTCGTAATCAGAAAAGTCTCGCAGTCTAACAAATAAAAAACGCAACAATTTTGGACTTTGGTGCTGGGTTATTACTGTATCCAAGCGCTGCAGGGCCGCCGTCAAACAATACGAATGCATACGTTATTACGGACGCACAATTATAGGTAGTATTCATACTACGTGGAGGTGGCTTGGCATCTAGTAAAGCATTGGTTTATTGGAGGAAAGTCATGCTACCATGATGAAGAATTTGGCGATATGAATATTTGTGGCGATAATTCTGTCAACAGAATAAATTGGACAAAATGTTATCTTTAATTGATGCAATAAAAAAGAATTACATTTTATATAAATTGAATTGAAATATTGAATTATAAAAATAATTGAAATATAAAATTGCGTCAGTCTGCAAGAAGCTACCTTCTCTCCGATTTCGATGATTTTTTTCTATATGTATAATCGACGGTCGATCTTGGTTTCCAAGGTATTCGAAAGAAGCTGTCGGTACCACTACAGTGAATTCTACCAATAATTATGCATTCGTAGCAGCGTTGGCGATTGTTGAAAAAGCAATGATTATTGCGTTGTTCACCACGACTCGAGTCAATTGTGGCCAGTTATTTGCATTTATATTCGTTACGCTACTGTGTAAACTTCACTTTCTGTTCACGGCCATCCCACAAATATGAGATGCCTAAATCTTTTGCCTTATATGCTCCGTGAATATACAGCAGAGCAACAAACGCATTTAATTATAGTTAAATAAAAAAAAAAAAAAATAATTAGGCCCCAACTAAATGCTTCTGCTTCTGTGCACGTTCTGTGCACGTATATTTTTCATTATATGGTAGTCTATGATCAGAGAAAATGCAATCTTTACTTTTCCTTTCATAACATTTCGTTTAGCATATCCTGTCGGACCTGATAATTCCCTACAGATATTATGTGAATTGGTGCTCTTCCGGGTTTGGAACCACCTGCTATCTCTTATGAAACTGTCCCATCAGCAGCAGTTTCGATGCGTTGGTCCTCTACATCACGCTCACTTTCTTATCTCAGTGTTAATCTCCTTTCCTTTTGTCTTTTACATTTATTCAAGATATTCTTCTCTTCATTATCCGTGTCTGGAGACTAATTCGTTGGATATGCCAAATAGGTCATCATCCTTTTCCATTTTATTTTCAATTTCAGAAAGATTCTGTTCATCAATATCCAAACACTTCTCGTCCATGTTATCTATCTTTTTCTGATGACTTCATATAATAGTTTTTCAATGCGTGGACACTTTTAGGATAAATATTCGCGGCAGAATAATTCATTAAATATGAAATAGAAGATTTACATCAAAATATTGCGGATTTACTTCTTCTTTCTTCAAATTTGTACTTGTAACTTATAACGCAAAGAAAATGCTTTAGAACTTTTATACTGTGATGCTCTCTCTCTCTCTCTCTCCCTCCCTCCCTCCCTCCCTCCCTCCCTCCCTCCCTCCCTCCCTCTCTCCCTTCCTCACTCTCTCTTCGAATTATAAAATTGTACACTATGTCATCCAACTCTGCGGCCTGAAAATAATTAAGTAAGTAAATATCATAAATTTTTCGACCGATCAAATTGATCGGTCGCGATAGGTAGGAGAGGCTACGTATATTTTTTGGAAAAAAAGAAAATGAGAGGAGAAGTAAATACTGAAAAATTTATTGTATACATATTTTAAGAAAAGTCGTCAAAATAAACAGCGATGTGATAACGTTATATGTAGGAAATTGTGCACAAAAGTTTGGACACGGTTAATCTTACCGGTGGTGGTAAGTTTAGTGTTAAAATGATTCGTACATGGATAAAACACGCAAATACACTGTTCATGTATTTGATGCGGATGGTGTGGCAAGTCGGAATTTAAAAGGCGGGAAAGGCGTAAAAGTAAGCCTAATTTTTGTGTGTTCAACGCAAATTCATCGAATACAACATTATTTGGATCAGGGCAAGAGGACATATACATATAACAATTCTTTTTAATTAATAATTCATTCCTGATAAAACACTATCGATTGCATTACTGTAAGCTACAGGTAACTTTTCTGTATTTGTAACATTTAACTGTTGATATTAAGTTGAAATTAATCTCGTTAATATTAAGTTGTATGCTGAAAAGAAACGGTTTAAGCTACAACTTCCGCGTCCAACTTCGAATATTTATATCGGCTCATTAAATATTACCAACAAATACTGTTCGATCTCTTTATCGTGGCTTGTGTATTATATCTTGATAAATATTAAGTTTATATATAGTGTATAATATTAAGTGTTTAATTATTGTGTTTGTTGTAAATGCTTTATAATGTATGATCCCAATATATTTTCAGATATTAAGAAAAAAGATCTCAATTGAATCTTTTTAACTTTATCAAAATATTCCCCATAAACCGTGTACGCCATATTATTTAATTATTGAAGTGGAATGCGATACGAAGAACGTATTTTCCACCTTTTACAGTAAATTCCGACATGGAGTGGTATTTTTTAAAGCTTTTTTAATCGAAGATATTAATTGATTCGTTAACAGGAAATGATACCGTATTTCATCAACGAACTTGTATAAATTCTGAACTGGATACGCGTTGCTTAAATCACTTAGTCATTCAGCGAGATGATCTTTCGCAGATAAGAAAGAAATGAAACAAACAATCTGTTGATTATTCTAATTTATATGATACGCTTGGTAATGTATGCTTTTAAAGTCAATCGGTCAAGTATAATTTATGTCGTGTTGGCCATTTCAGAGAACGCGGTACCGAGAAAATCGTGTTTACAATGTGCATGCCACATTCTGCGATTTTGTACCGTTTTTGATTTTTTGAAAGTTCTGCACGATCAATTTTTCTTTATCTCCAGCTTTTCTATAGTTTGACAATCAAAACAGCCGTATAATATTTGATACCTACTGATATTAATTTTTATAAATATATTTTGTCGTATCATAATATTATACAATAGCTCTAATAAAGATAACATCATTCTTGTAGTTTTGCAAATAAATTACATTCGAGCCATGTACTTTTGAACAATAATATATTATGTAACGTATGTGTGTATACAAGGTGTTCTATGCAACTGGAACAAGCCATAGCGTTAAAACGGCAGCAAATAGAAAAACATTTCATTAAAAAGAATTAAGTGGTTTCCAGCGATGAATCACGTAGTACATGTGTGTAATTTTTCCTAATGAAATTGTTTTCTATTTTCCATCATTTTAACATTATAGATTGTTCCAGCTGCGTGGGATAGCCTGTACATAGACGTGTTCCTTTTACTACAATATGTATACAACTATTGCATTTCCATATATTAATGTACACGTTTCTTTCTTTTTATTGACTTAGCAATTTCTTACAATGTGAATGACGACATTCTCTGATCTCCTTCTTTTTCTACATATGTATATAAAATTCTCGTGGTAGTAAACAGTAATAAACACTTACTTCTGTAATAAGAATGATATTCTGCTCTTATGCTCTTGTACTCTGATAATTGTTTTCAATTTTTCGCGCACTGTACTGGGGGCGGCATGGACACCAACCTACATAAAATAAATTCTTAGATAAACACCAAATATGGAATATATTCTTACATAATTCTATTTATTGAACAACAGTATCACCTGATCATCAGAAATGATATTCATTAGTTAGTGATCAAGAACCGATGTTTTATTCAACCAATCAGCGTTCTTCGATCTCTTCTTTTACGCGTACGTGAATACCATGTAAATAAAGGCACACAGAAGTTGAAGTTATTCAGAAGTTAGTGTCTTCCAGCACTTTGCACGCGATAATTGTTTGACCCGAGATTTTAGAAATGATTTAAGTTGGGTGAGTTGAATTGTGAAAATTTGTTAATTGTTTCAAGTGTTTTGTTTTCTTTTTCCTAAAATTAAGAACGTTTTTTAATATAATATATTTTCTCATTAATTGTATTTCAATTTTAACAAATTTTGTTCGTTCTACTATATGAATTTAAATATTTATATCGTTTACTGATCTTCTTTTCCATAACTAAGTGACGATCGGTTCCTTCTTCGCATACATTACTTTATTGTCTTCGTAATATTTATTTCATTCTTGAATATGATTTTTAAAAAATTTTCATACTTTTTGGCCAATAATAATTGTCTGCAATGTGTCTTTCTGTCAACAAAGAATGAGGTTATTTATTTCATTCGAAAGAAATCAGGTACATATAAATAGTATGAAGAAAAATAATGAATTTCATCTTGCGAAATCTCTCCTGTATTATATAAATAAAGTTTAGAAATTATGTATGATTAACGTATACAATCAAGTAGCGATATAATTCCATGATAATATTTATCCTATTGTGTGCGACTAATACATAGTTAAAAGGTATCTTATATTCCTGATATTTATAAAATTTTAAAATATCAAATTGTTTTTCTAACAATTTTAATCGTTGTGTTATGCTTCACTTTAAAAAACGTTTTATTTAAAAATGTCTCCGAATTTTTGTTTTAAGTGTGTATGTATGGTTAGAAATAAAAGTCAAAGTTTTGAATGGATAATAAAGTGACACGTGTACACGGGACACGTATAACGTGTATTAAGAAATAGAAAATTCATATTCCTAATATACGAATGATACAATTCATTTTGATTTCTGTATACATGTAAAGATTCATATTTTCTGCATAATTCTGTATATACACGTACACGTGTATAGTATATTGACACTGATCAATGCCATACATAGATCTTTGACATTATGGGTAATAATTATCGTGTTGTGATTGTTTATTTCCTAGATGTGTCTTCATTATTATGAAGAAATTTATAATAAAGAGATAATATTCATTTATATAAATTGAACTACATTATTGGTATAATTTTGATAGAGTAAATATATTTTCTCAATTACATACATATATGCTTTAAATGTTGAAACAAAGAAGTTGGGTGATATAGCATGCAAAGCTTGATGAAGATGAAGCTATTTATTATATGGGTGATGAAGGATATAATACCATAATTGAGTAGATACCCAAAATATATTTATAATTTGCAGCCTATAAATTACAGTACGCACAATATATTATTAGATACTAATTACGAGTGCCAAATTATAAAGTTTATAAGAAAGAAGTAATAAAGAAACAGCTACTTGAAACTATGTTTTGAAAACCATGGTTAGAAAAAAAAAAAAAAATGAAGAAAAGCTTGAGAGGATGTTCCCCAACTTATTTGTCGATGCTATAAAACAATTAATCATTTTATATTGAAACATATATTCAAACATTGAAAAACAAATATCCAAGTATAAACAAAAACAGCTGAATATGTTGGAAACAATTTTAATTCAATGCTGTTTTATATGATAGAATTCTGCTTTCCTAATGTTATATCTAGATTGTGGATGTTTATGTAAATGCATATTTTTATAGAAAATAGGAAAAGATATTGAACCAAGATAGAAATATGTTTTGTCATTAGAGGGTTATACAAAAATATTCCTTACTTTGTATAAATTACATATTGTATATGTTCTGCATATTTCATATAAATGTCCAAAATTAGACATTAAATGTTGGCAAATATCATGTTAACACGTTTCTTGCAACTTTCTCATCGCATACTCTTATTATATTTCATATTGACAACAGATCTATATTGTATCTCTACTTTATCCATAATATTGTCTCATGATATCATACGAGTGGGTTATAAAAACCACTTGTTGCAATGTTGTGATATGATGAATCATGAGTGATATAAATAATAACAAGTTATCTACAAAGTCTAATATCGCAATCAATTGCATTGTAATATTAGTAAAATACAAATATCATAAGTGTTCCATTAATCGTGCAATGCTGAAAACAAGCAAAAATATGTAATGATAAAAACAGAGGTATCTGAAATTGCAGATATACATTTGATTATCAATGGTGATAAAATTGCTTGTGAGTCCTGCAATGAAGAAGTATGTGATCAAATGATAAACATAACAATAATACTATTATAAACAGAACAATAATATTATTATATTATAAATATATGATGACTTTAAGTATCTAATATCATTTTTCTTTTTTTTTTATTAATCTTGTGATTTAGATTTTATGTGAATGAAAATTTTAGTTAAAACAACATACCAATACTGATATGCACAGAAGAAATGCTGAAGCAAAATTGGAAGATTTGTATGACAACATTCGATATGATGGTCATGGCAAGGAAAAATAAGTTTATTTTATGGCGTTTAAACAATGTTTTATTTGTAAATTTTTTGGAAAACTGGAATTTTTTGGAAAATCAAAATATTCCTAACGAGTTAATTCTAAGAAAAAATTACTTACAAGATTGCTATAAAACAAATTATTCGAAGTGTACAAAATGATATTGGTAGGAAAAACATTATTTGCATTTCAGTTGATGAAATGACAGATAAAGTTAATCGTTATATAGCAAACATGATAGTTAGTACATTATATGAAAAAGATGATAATAGCAGCTTCAATGCGTTACTCATTTGCTTGTAAAGAATTGGACAAAATAAATCAGATCACTGATTCCACAATCTGTGAATTCTGCAATAAAAATATTGTAGGAGAGGTTTAAAATTATTTTGTTGTTAACTGTTACTAACATGTTACTTCTAACATGGCTTGCGCAGAATAATGGAGAAAGTGAGACTACACTTCCCTTTGGTCAATAAATTTATTTGTTTTTTTGATGCAAATATATTTAAGAGTTTCACATAGCATTGAAACTTACATAAAAAGATTACCAAATGTTCCATTATCATCTGAACCTATTTTAATACAATGGGGAACATAGTTAAAGGCAGCGATATTTTACGCAAGATATGTGCATATTATTAAAGAGGTAAGTGTATTTAGTAATGTATCAGTTCATTAAAATTAATTGAATCATTAATTCTGTACATGATACTTAAATTCTCATTTATTTCAAGATTGTTGAATCTTGAACAAAACCTTAAAGAAAACCTTAAAGAAAAAAATGTAGCTTGTACTAAATCAGCCCAAGAGATTTTAAAGGATGAAAATCTTTCTGAAGAATTAGCGTTTATTGAAGCTAATTTCTGCACTCTTCCGTATTACCATAACAAAATTGGAAACAAACATGTTATTATTAAATGAATCAATGAAGTTGGTCGAAGATTTGACTCGAAAAATAGATCATGTACCTACTGCCTGTGGAGTAAAATGTTAGAGTAAAATGTAGCTATATTCTCCAAAAAGATTCAGGATTCAAAATACTATCTAGACAGAGAAAAATCTTACATGGTTCATAAATGGAAATGGAAGCACAATATTAGAAAAGTTTAAATACGCACCTATCACATCCTGTAATGTTGAAAGAACATATTCTTTCCGTAAACGAATTTTGTCTAATAAAAAAACATCGACTAACAATTGAAAATATGGAAAAGATCATTATTACTTATTGTAATGTAAATTGCAATAAATAATAAGTAACTCCTGCATATCATATGCTTATATTACATTGTATGCATGTTATATGTTATATTGTACCCTTTTATATGTATTATATTGTAAAATGATAAATAAATTTAGCATATATTTTGCGTATTTTCGACATATAAAACTACGCATCCACAGTCTAATTATATCACTTACATATTGAATTGCTGTTGTGGCACAAAATTTGAAAGTTGCAAGGAATCATTGGAGAAGGATAGAATCTTTTGTAAATATTGTAAAACTAGTACAGTTTATAAGAATACACTTTTGTAGAAGAAATCATCATCAATGAAATGACAGGTGTAATTGAAAAATTCAAAACTTATACGGCCGAAATCTTAATTAAGATTTGCCTTCGATTCTTTTAAGTGATTATTATCGCTAATGTTTTATTTAGCTTATTATTAACGTTTTCTTAATACACATTCAAAACTGTGACTGCTATATTAAAACTATTATTAATGGCATTAATACTCGTATGTTCATGTATTTAAATATATGTGGAATAGAGATCTCCCATATATGGATATCTGTGTTCCAAGAATTGTATGAAAATTTAATATATGTATACATATGTATATTTAGATATACATGAAATAGAAACCTCTGGTTAAAAGTTCAATTATGATTAAAGGTTGACAAACTTGAAATGTTCTATTTTATCTCATTAATTAAAACTGAATTGTTATCAATGTGTATTCAACATGTTTAACTTTTTTACAGATATTAAAATTAAAAATCTTCAAGAGATATATATGTATGTTTTATCATTGTAAGAACACATGTAAAAAGATTGTGAAAGATGGGATTGTTATCAGTATTGAAGCAATCTAATGTGATTTATGTTATATTTGGTATAACTTTTCTTACATCGGGCCTGATCATCAATTTTTTCCAGTGTCTTTTGTACTTTGGTCTTAGACCTTTTTCCATATATCTTTATCGCAAGATTAACTGCTATCTCTGCTATTCCTTATATAGTCGTAAGTTATGTTAATTATTCAATTTTGAAATATTTTTGCTTTATATAAATTTTTAAATTCTTATCTTAATTTTATTAATTTTATTAAATATATTATTTCTTGTAACTAGTTTCTTCAGTAGCTAGTTAATCTGAATGTTAATATATTATAGTTCTTGAATATAATTCTTTTCTGACATAGAAATTAAATAGAAAGAAAATGTTTTTTCTTATCCTGTATAATTGAAATTACATTTCCAGAGTTAGTATTTGTACCAGAATGGTGGTCTGAATTAGACATTGTACTTTATATGAATAAGGATGATGTAGAAAAATTTAAAAAAAATCATAAATATATATTAATGAACCATAGATATGAAATAGATTGGCTTTGTGGATGGATCATATGTGAACGTACAGGAGTACTTGGTGTTGGTTTTAAAATTCTACATAAAAGATAAATTGAAAGTAACTCGATTACCTTCTAATATTGTGAAATTTTGCATATTTCAGAATTGCAAAGCATATGTAAAAAAATCATTACAGTATGTTCCAATATTAGGGTGGGCATGGAGATTTGCTGGATATATATTTATGGAAAGAAATTGGGAAAAAGATAAAGAAGTAATCACCTCTCAAATTAAAGAGCTTGTAAATTACCCAGATAGTATATCGGTAAGAATTTTCCTTTTGATATTCAATTTCAATCATTTGATCTTTAATTTTGTCATATTTTTACTGTGATTTTTAATATATCTTAAACTTACTCTTAAGATTGTTTGTTTTACGGAAATAATTTTTTAATTATTATTTTACTTTATGCAGTTGCTTTTATGTGCCGAGGGAACACGATTTACAACAGAAAAACTAGAAGCCAGTCAAAAATTCGCCCAAAAAGCGAATCTTCCAATATTAAATTATCACTTAACACCTCGAACGAAGGGTTTTGTAGCAAGTTTACCGCATATGCGGGGCAAAATTTCTGACATTTATGACATGCAACTGCAGTTTAAGTCAGATGATCCTGTAAAACCAACATTAACAAACTTACTGCAGGGAAAACGGATCACTGCGTACATATGTCTTTTCAGGATACCGTTAGAAGAAGTGCCAGAAGACGAGAAAGGTGCTGAAGAATGGTTACATAAACATTATGAGAAAAAAGTATGATTTCATTTCAAATTAATGAAATTAGCTATGAAATTATTCTTACTTTTGTTTTTTTTTTCTTTAGGATCGTATGGCAGAAAGTTTTGAACAAACAGGTGATTTCTTTGAACTTAGTGGGGTACCCAAATTAGAAAAGATTACATTAAAAAGAAGATATAATTCACTCGTTAATATAATTTTCTGGGCAGTGGTAGTGAATGCACCAATTCTTTATTATTTGATTATTATTCTCTTGTCTGGATCGATAATTTATTTCTCGATAGGAGCGAGTAGTATCTTCTTAAGTAGGTATTTTAATATGATACACAGTTTTATGTTTGTTCTATATATTGTTTAAATATTAATACTTTTAATTTCGCCGTTTCAGTTTGTTTACTTTTGCAAAGAATGATCGGAATGTCCAAAATAAGTAAGAGTTCATCATACGGAACTGATGATAAGAAATTGAAGTAAGATAGAAATGGGAAAATAATAAAAGGAATACAGTATGAAAAAATACAGAATGAATACAGAAAAATTGACGTTGAAGTTAGATGAGCGTTTGCAAATTATGTTCATCTCGTGATGTATTCCACGAGACCATTTATGTAAAAATCTATATGAGACATGCACAGAAGCTTGTAAAAATGTGATATGAGCTGTACATTGTTGATTGTACTTTTAGTTGCACTGATTGGTTGTAATGAATAACATTTTCAGAAGTAGATATATTAATATCTTGAAGAATTAATTTTTATGTTCAAAAATATTTGAATATTTTAAAAAAATTAGAAGTTTTTGTTATAATAATTAAATGAGGTTAATTATGTTCTTTTGTGCTAATGTTTTAATGTTATAGAATCTCATTTTTTAAATTAAAAGTTTAATAAAGGGTTGAAGACGTGAAAAGAAAATAATATAATGTAAAAGAGTTCTATTCAACAAGAATGAGAGAATCAATTTAGGACAAACTTAATTTCTAGGATATAAAAATAGTTATTTTAAAAAGATAGAAATTTCTAAGGTAATTTCATAAAAAATTAAATTTTTAATAATTACTTTAAACCTATTTATTTAGTTTAAAATGACATATTATTTATGCAAATAGTTGTTTAACACTACTGCACAAATATTAATTAAAAATTATGTATGACAATATAGATATATGAATATCAATTATTAACTAAAGAGAAGAGAATTTTTTGAAAGTATATATTTTACGTTAATAATTTTATTGAAATTTTTTTTGAATACAGATCTACATTGATTATAAGTAGGCAGTAAATATTTATGCAGATGTACATATATAATGTATTAAGATCTGTTAAATACATAAAAAAGATATGCAAAATAAAAAGGTACTTTTTCTTAAATCTCTATTGACAAAACAAATTTTGATATATATATTCTGTTTCTGTATCTATTTTTTATAAAAATATACATTTGCATGAATATCTGTAGTTTATTTATTAATATGGTGTTATTGTACATATATTCAGATCTTGTACTCAATACTAATACTAAAATACTCTTTTTCCAATACTAGTTTTGATTGATTAATTCCAGAATTAATTGCACATTACTAATCAAAATTAGTTATTGATGATTGAACAAGCGAGGATGTTAATATATTCAAAGTTCTGAAATAGTATTATTAATTTAATCCTATATTTAACTTTACCTAAAACCAGATATTAATGGCGAGGGTATTTCGTTAATATTGATGATTTAATGATTAATCCGAACGAGTATGAATTGGAAGATTTTTAGGTAATAGCAACATTGTTACATAGTTATTAATTAGACAACATGAATATTATAAAAAGTCCTTGAGAAAATTAGCTTTGATTAAATGAGAAAATTACTTTCGCAAATTCTGGAATTTGAAACTCAGTGACATTTAGAAAAATATACATTATATGTAAGTGTGTGTGTGTGCGCGCGCGCGCGCGCATGCGTGTGTGTGTATATATATACACACACATACACACATACACATATAAATGTATATGGATATGTACCTTCTTAACAGTCTTCTCGCTAATAGCATATTTAAATCTGCGTTTAAATTTAGCTTTTACTTTTCATTGACGGCTGTTGTTTCTTTTTTTTTTCTTTTTTAAGTATGCACTATTTACTTTTTCGAATCTACCATATTAAGAACAAACTTTATGTGGAAGACATTCTATTTTTTCCAAATTTCATCTTTTATAATATCATTCATTGTTTCTATTCAATTAACTTTTAATAGAATGGTAATTTAGATTACTTAATATTTCATTTACTTTGATGCGTAGTAATGTACGAATTTTGAAATATTGAAATTTAATATATTTAAATAAAGAAGTATGATTTTTAATTAATTTTTTATCTTTCTTACATTACTTTCGTGATGTATTTCAGTATATCCTTCACAAGGCTTAGCTACGTACTGAATCTTCCTTAATTTTCCTTGCGCATCATAATAACCATATTGTCCTTTTATCGTACCATCGCGATGCCTTTCTTCTAATCTGTATTGTCTATTCTTTCTGCAATAAATATATGGTATATTGTTAATTAAATACCTCTAAGCATATGTAATGTTTTCTAACGATGTATATGTATACTAAAAAAATTGGACGTTTATAATAAATAAATCTAGTTTTTATAAATGACAATTGGAATTTTTATTGTCTGGTAATTATGTTCTCCAATTCTGTTTTTAACTATTTGAAGTATATGTCAGTAATATAGGGAAAAAATTAATTTAATCTATCATACAGTACGTTTGATTTACTATACGCAAATGTCATTATTTCTCGAACTATTGATTTTCTAAATCGTTATTTACAGAAATGTCAACATTAATTAAATTTTTTAAACTTGCTATTTTACTATGTATTACAAAACCAATTTAACAATGCGTATAATTTTTCAACACAATAATTGTCTTAATCTACATACAAGTTATTATAGATAAATTAATTTTATTTAATTACATCACAAATAAAATTCAATTCTAAGACTTCAATTATTTACCCATTTCCAGTATCAAATCCAAAAAGGTACGTTTTTGGTCCTTCATGACCTTCTACTTGAAATTGTATTCGATCTGTATCTTCTGATAATTTCCAAGGATCTATATTTTCTTCCTTTCCTACTTTTATGTATCTATTCATTACGTTTTTAGTTTCTTTGATTTTCTGCGCTTGTAATTCTTCGTTATCTTTTTTTATTATTGACTTCGAGTTGTGTTTGCTACTCGATGATAGTTGATCACCTTTATAAAATCGGTGATTGCTGGCCCATGGAATGTCAATTGCGACCGTAAGAACTGCATTCGTTAAAAGCTAAATAAATTGATGGAAAAGGTGAATAACAGAAACATCGAAAGTAAATAGACTTTTTCAAATAAAACGAAATCTGTCATTAAGTTTTAATTTCTGCTTTCGGATATGTTTAATTGATCAATGAATTTAACTCTCATGTTAGAGAATTCATTTTCTAGTTGTTTCGCTTTCACGCGAACGTTTTTCTGATCCATTGCTCTTTCACAATTGAATATCACGTTCTATTTATTTTTATTACTTTATCTTATTTTCTTTTATTTATTATCATTTTACTATATAAGTATCATTGAATAAAGAAGACTTAAGTAAAATTCATTCTACTATCACCATAATATTAATAACAATACTACTTAGAATTTTCAATTCAAATTTAATTTAAAATAATTAATAATAATTAAATTTACTTGCTTATAATATACGATGTACGATTTATATACAAAATTTGTACGTATTGGCGATTATTTAAATGACTTTTTGTCATTTCTGAATCAAATTGGGCCATTAAAAATAAGCAAATGATTTGTTTATTATGCAAATTTGAATAAATGAAAGATTTGTACTTACAAGAAATTTAATATGCATTTTGTATTTCCAAGCTAGAAGAACAACAGTTCTCTATCAAAATTCACAGTAGATTTCCTTGCAGTTTTTAGCCTTCAATCACTTTCATATATCCTCTCTCTTTTATCCTCCTCCCCCCCCCCCTCTACGATTACAATAGATATTATTGGATATCTTAAATAGCGGGAAATTATATTATTTCCGCTATTTAAAAATCGTTCTCTTTTAATGTAATATATACCACTGCATATTATTTTAAAATGTGTAAAAAATAAACGAATATCATTGTTATAAAACTAATTTGTGCTATTAATTATTTTTATTTAACGTTACGAAATACATTTACCTGATTGCGAAAAAGATTCTAACGCGATAACGAAAATTCTGATATTCGTTTCAATTACATAGGTTACACAATTTACATTTGACCGGAAGTGAATAATTCAGGATACGTCATGTCACTGAAACGTCCACTGAACTCAAATTCTTTTCAAAGATAGAATGACACGCAATTATTATCATCACCTTTTTCCTGTTCATTTCGTTTATATATTTGACCGAAAGAGAACATGGTTTCAATAATTGTTTTGTTAAAACGGCGGAACGTTGACAGTGTGTATCATGAAAAATTTTATTTCGTTTACTTTGTGCTGTATCCTTTTATTCTTTCTCCGTGAGGGAGTAGTAAGTTTCAAAAAATGATGAATTTATATATTTTATTATGTTATAGTTGTTATACAAATCTAGCGTATAAAATTTCTTGAATTTAAATGATTCAAAAAATAATATTTAGTGTCATTAAATTATTATAAATATTATAATATTGATAATAAGGAAGTAAATAGCAGATATGCATGATATACATATGCCATGAATGCTGTTATGAAAAATATGTACATATAAAATAAATATAATAAATTATTCCAACTAATGTATAAATAAATCCTATCTATAGAAAATATGTATTTCTTTCAAAGTTTTACCTATCTCACTGATTCGAAGCAAAATATATACTTGTATAAATTTCCGCAATCTAATTACAGTTACAAATTTATTTTCAGTCTTTAAGATGTCGTTCCGGAAATCAACAAATAGACGTACATTTTCAAAAAGTGCTGAAAACTTGTAGGAACCGTTATACCGGTTCGAATACAGGTAATGGGGAAGATTCTACATCCACGGAAGACAAAAGTTCAGGAAGTGATTCTCGTTCCGAGGAAGAGGTATATGATAACAACTTCTTTGACAAAAATGACAGTGGACCTTCATATAATCAATCCACGAACAATCAGAGATATAGGTAAAACTGGTATAATTATTTTGAGCAATAATAATATTTTAATAAGCGAAAATTATTAATTATTGGACCGTAGAAATGCATGTTTCTATAAAAAATAAATGAAGAAATGGGACTTACTCAAAAAATTTGTTTAGTCAATAAAATACCTTTTATATACATATACATATATTTTTTGAGTGCAGCTCTGCGTCACACTTTATAAATATTGTCAATTTTTTTAAACATCCTGTATATTCTATATATATTTCTATTGCAATTACACATATATCTTAATTAAGTTATTCATGGATACAGAAATTCTGACAGGAATAGTAATACGAATACTTACTTCTCCGACCGCTCGATTAAGGGAAATGTTAAAGATTTCCAAAATATAAAACATATTCGTAAAACCAACGGTCGAGATTCATGGAATTCTAGAGATTCGCGCAATAGGAAAAGTGATTTTAATAATGGAGAGATGAATGACGAGGACACACGTTTTAATAATAATACTGACCGGCAACAAGATGTAAGCATCACGAATTTAAGTTGAATACCTTATAATTATCTACAATATTTTATGTTAATCTGATAATTCTATGTATATTCTAATTTATTACAGTGTATAGTACAATGTTTTTTCAATGAATTAAATGCTGTAAGTACTATCATATTTGATTTAAGAATAGAAATAAACAATAATTATGTTATTTAAATAATTGTTACTACTTGCTGATTAATAGGTAGATCAAAAAGGATTTCCAGAAAAAGATTTAGTAATTCCATTGATGATTCAAAGTATTCAAGATCCAGAATTGAAAGACTTCGTTGAAGAATCGATTATCGAATGTTTTCGTTACCTTGAAGCGAATAAACGAGAAAAATGTGAATACTCACAAAATTTATTGACGTGTTTGGCTGAAAAAGGACAGCAGGTAGGTTTTAACTTTTTTTTGTACTTTGTATTAAATACTACGCCAGTTTCGTAAAAAATAATTTTTTAAAATAAATACGTTAATCCTGTTTCAGAAATGTGAGGATTGGGAAAATTAAAAAATGTAATGTCATTGTAGTTACTTAAAGAAAACGATACCGTATGTGGCAATAATATTGTATTTGTGTGTATCTATTTGCATATAAAACAGCAGGAGTATCAAGAAAAAATTTCTAAATATTTTACCACAATATCTATAAATACTAATTTTTTTGAATTATTATTTTATATACTTTTCTTTACAATGAGTTTCTTATCATTTTTTGAATTACAATACTGCGAAATAATATTATGAAAAATATCATCTTTAGAAAATAATGTAAGATTATATTGTTATACTTACATTTCAAACTGAAGCAATTAAAAAGTTTACTTATAATTGGTAATATATAAACTGTAATTATATATATATATATATATATATATATATATATATATATATATATGTGTATATGTATATATATATATATACACATGCACCTTTTTACAATATATACAAATGCTATTTGAAATTTTGTTTGTTTCCGTACTGTACTTTATTAATGATAATATTTTTGTATCAAATTGGAAAATTGATTTTTATTGTAGCAATATTGTAATTCATACCTATGAAATATCATAGCATTGCACAATATCACAAATAGATCGCAATTAATGTGATCTATTCCTCTAAAGATAAAAGAAAATTATATTCGAAATAAATTCACTGTAGAATGTTTTTGATATTACACATTTCTTTATATGATTTTCTTTCATAAATGTTGAATGCGTATTATATAAGAATCTAAACTTGGTGATTTCAATTATTTGAGAAGATTAAAGTGTTAAGCTATTTATGATATTGATGTAACGTTCGAAATTAAATCTATTTGTAACTTCTCGTTTTCTACTTCAGATGTATTGCAAATAATATTTTGCCAATACTATTATGTTTTGCAGTATTCAAAGTTACTTAAATTTTACAATATTGTATAATTAAACTATAGGAATTATTTTTAGTTATACCTACTGCACTATATTTTTGTTGTAATACAACATACATATTTGTAATATATCTTAAATAAGAAATTACTTTCTTTTTTTTAAATCTTCAAAGCGCTTCATTAAATCGTCAAAATCAATGTCTTCGCTAGTAGATGGATTATTTGAGGGTAAATCATTCTCCGATGGCACGGCGGGCAAATCTGGAAGCTGAAAATCATTCATCGGCATTTTCGATCGCGGTTGAGGTTTTGGTTTCTGGTCGGACTGTAATAAAAAATCATAAATAAACGTATTACGTAAATGTATAATAATTAATACAAAATACACAATATATAAACGTATATGTCTAAGTTTTCAAGTAATAATAATAAGTAATAATAACAAATAATCATTTTAACAAATATAATAATAAATAACAGCTCCTATAATTGAAAAATTGGAAGTAAACATAAAATATTAATAAACCTAATATAGCTGATCGTAAGGATAGTAAGAGGCAGAAATGTTGAAGAGGGAAATCGTTATTGGTCGGAAGAGTGGAAAAGAAAATGTATTTTATGTAGTTTAGAGATAAGCACATTAAAACATTTATTAAGAAACTGCTATAGATTAGATTCCAGTGTATCAAGAGAGGAAGATATAATGGAAGGTAGGATAAGAGAAGCGGTGATACTTTGGATAAAAGTTTTGAAAGAAATAATATGGATACCAAACTAATTGCACTATAGCCAGTATAGGGTAGTGTGTGTGTATATGTATATATAATTTTTAATATTAAATTTAAAAGGGGGGATATGTGTGTTTGGGATGCAGACGAGTAGATGTGTTGGTGCTTTAAAAGTTATATGGAAATGAGTGGGTGTTAGACATACATAAGTCAAATCCTTTTTTCAGGCTATGAAGCCAAAAAACAAATAAATATATACTTATATATCTAACTATTCATAATATTATTAATTTTCATTTACATATTTAGTGAGTTTAATTATTTTTGTTTTAAAATTACCTGTTTATTTAAATCAGGTGGAAATGATGCATATGATGGAGGCAGATCATTTTCCTTAATAGATAAGAATTCATTAATCATCCAATAATTTAATTTATAGAATTTAAATTATATCACTCACAAGTTTGTCTCCATTTGAGTTATCTAAGGGAATGTTGTACAAAACATTATTTGGATTATAAGGAACATTTTGATCCTTACTTTCTAATGATCCTGGTGGAGTTACAAATCCTATAGGCCCTTTCTCAGAATTCTAAAAGGTATAGTTTGGATAAAAAGTATAAATACAAAATAGCTACATAGTAAAAGAGATTACTTACAATTAGATTAGATGCAGGATTTGGTAATAGAGGAGCTTGAGGGAACCCAATAAATCCAACTGGCAGTGGTAAGCCTCCAGAAGCTGTGTCTAAATTGTTTCTTTCTGTGTTATTTCCAACATCTATCAATAAAGCATCTTGACCCTCTTGCATTATCTATGATATTGCAATTAAAATATTCATTCTCACAATAAAATTGGAATTATTATCATTATCAGTAGCAGTTTCATTTCATAATTTCTACCTGTGGATCTGGTTCGTATTCAACATCATAATTTTTCGCAATCTCTATAAGATACTTCTCTACAAGAAGCTTAGATGGTGATTGCACGCTCATTTTATGTTTCAACTTCTCAGATATAGTTTGTACTGCTTCTTCCCTACATGCTTCTGTGTATTGTTTCCCATATTTTGACATTAAGATATCAGCTATTATTTTAATTTCCTGAACATCAGTTTGTATTCTAGGAGCAGCCCAAATTATGGTAGAAATAGCTTCCGCTAAACCTTCATCTAAATTCCTATGACAATAAATATAATGATATTTAAAAATAATTATGTTATTAATGATTTTTATAACATTTTGCTAATAGAATGACAACTATTTTATTATAATTTCATGATATTTATTATAATAAAGGTAATATTAAAAATTGAAACAATAAAATAGAATCGGAAAAGTAATGTTTAATCATTTGAATGACATACATACTTCATTTGTTGAATAAGTCCGAAACGTGCAAGCAAAAGATCACAATACATTTCGAGGAGTTCCATTGCTTCAACCATGTAATCTTCTCTGATAATGTGTTCAACCCGTATTTTTGCTCTTTCAACTTTACCTGCAGCGATGTAGTCAGCTATTTCTTTCCGTGCTTTCTGAGCAAGTTCCGTTTTCTTTTTCTCAAGCAACTTTAATCGATTAACTGCTAGCCGCAGATGCGTTTTTAATTTTGTATAATTCGGCCCACTCGAAAACATCTCTACTTGATCGTTCTTGTCACAAATGAAGAAAACTGATATAATCTTTCATGCTCCTACGCAGGAGTATAGTAGAGGTTATTCAAGAACTGATAGAAAGTGACAGCTCAGAGATATTAAATATATGATTGAAATGAGTTATATATGTTGCAAAATTTTCAATTATGACTTTTTTAATATTTATAATAAACTTATATAAAATGGTAAAAGTATTTGTAACGAAACGAATAAACTTATATCGTAGTACATAAATAAAATTTGGTAATAAAGAATTTTTAAAGTAAAGAATACCTATCTACATATTACACATTCTCGTGAGTCACATACATGCCACTATTGTACTTGCGTAAAAGTAAAATAAGGCGCTATTTTCACATATTTTAATCTATATTAAATATACAATTAATGCTATAAATCCCATAAAATAAATGATGAGCTGTTTATTAATAGTTATATCTCTCAGTAACTAAATCTCTTAAATAAATGAATAAGTATTATTTTACATTACAATAAATATACCGTTTCAAATGTAATAAAATATTTTGTCGTTTATAAAGTTTAAACTATATGTAATTAATTGTTTTCCCTATAAGGTTACAATACTTTCATCCCTACATATTCTTACATCATTTCACCGCGGGGTTCCGTACGAATGTAACATATTCTCTAAATATAAATACATATGTCGCGATATGTACAAGGTGTGTCAGCTTTTCTTGGCTAAACATTGTCACGATGTTCTATGCCATTCAATCATGATAATAGAATAATAGTTAATTTCGTACGTTTATTATAATTTTTTAGTACAGTTTCAAATGCCCTATTGTTTCCTTATTCATATCACACCGATAGAATATCCTGACAAAGTTTGGTCGGAGAAAACTGGATCATCCTGTATACATAATAACTGCACGCGCGATATTCGACTTCCTAGATGGAGGGCGCTTCAAAAAATCGATCGATCGATTGTTTAAGAATACACATTTCCGTTAAATTCTAGAAACAGAAATCGTTGCCGTGACAATTCGCATTGCCACCTCCGAATTTCTATTCCAATTTGTCAGTTCTCCAATGTTTTATTCAACTGAACTTCTTTCTCTCAGAAGGAAAGGCAAATTAGCCAAATGCTGGTTAGCCGCAACCTTTAGTGAAAAGATGTTTAAGGAAACTTGCAGACCAATACTAATTAAGAAGATTAACATAGTCCTTACTTGGTGAAGTACTTTTTTATTCTTACGATCGCTTTCAACTAATCATTTTGTTTAATTTATTTGAGTTTCTTGTGGATATTCTTTTGTCTTATTGTTGCAATGATATTTTATTATTTCTGCACTTATTTATTAAATTAATTACGTTATATATACGATTACGATTACAATTTTAGCGAAGAAATTTTATCAACGATTGAAATGAGGAGTGGGAGAAATTATGGCAGATTTAGTCTCTATCTTTCTTCACAATTAATGTATGGTGCTGCGAAAATACTTCTTTACCAAACGAAATACTTTCAAGGTCATAAATCTTGAAATTAATATTTTATAATCTTTTTCGCAGTAATATAACAAGCATCTTTTATCTTTAAAAACATAAAAAGATTATTTTTTGTCTCTTTTTTTTATTGTAGATCATGTTTTCGCAATGAAGTGCACATTATTCAAAAAAAGGTAAAGATTTAAATTTTATGAAGCACTTAATTTCTTCAGAAATTCTAAAATTTCAGATTTGATTACTGATAGAGCACTTTTTATTAGTTTTAATATTAATAACTCGGCAAATTGTTAATAAGGAAAGCGTTAATATTAATAAACGCGAAAATATTTCAAATATCTTTTCGTAGGCATGAAGAATTTAACGCGGTAATGGCGTTAGAATTACCGGATGTTCCTCCTATGGAAGATGTGTTCCGGAATTTAGAAATTCCACCAAATTCGCATTTAATCACAGAAGAACCATATACTTCCGTTATAGGACGTTTGGTAAAAAAAAAATTAAAAAAAAAAGGACAAGCCCAACGCGGATTATTTATGATAATAAAATTTTATTTTGTGTTGTTATGTTATATATGATTTATATCGCGTTATTTAAATTTATAACATTATATTGTTCAAATGTAGATGCAAGATGAAATGAATTTCGGGATACTATCCGAACATGATATGGAACAATACTTAGCCAGACCAGAGCTATCCTTGTTAGTTTTACATATTTTTAAAGTAATTTTATACTTTCTGATCCTAATACTTTAAATTTTAATAATTTTAATTATGATTTGTTTAAAATTATTAAAATTATTAGAATACAATGAATAGAACAATAGGTACATATTCTTGATATTTATAAAATTATTGCTATCCATTATTTAGAAACGAAATACGAAGATTTCCTTGGGATCAATCGGCAGAAATTCATGAGGAATCGGTGCAAGTTCCTTTTGTTGATGTTAACAGATTTGAGATTGAGACAATTGAAACTGAAAGAGAAACACGAGTAGCATCCGCTGAAAATGATCAACACAAATCCTTTGTCGTTCCTAGAGGTGCATTAATCATTGTATTTTTATTTATAGATAAGTTAGTCCTTTTTACAAATATGATTTTTTAGGCTCGGACGTTAAAAAGTCTGCGAATTCTAGGAAAAGAACTTTAATATCTCCAACAGAAATTCCTGCGAAAAGAAGCAAGGCACGTTGTGTAATTTTTTTCATATAACTTTTTGTATAACTAAATTGTATAACTTTTTTAGTGCCTTTCCGAACTATGTAATATAAATTTTATAGGAGAATTTCTATTTATAGATAAGTCCGGCAGAAGATTTACCACCTCCGCTCCCAATAGAACCACCACCACCACCGATAGACGAACCTCCATCTGCACTTGAATTACCATTTCAATTACAGCAAGGTTTATCAGTTCTTGAAAATATAGAATTAATTGAAGTAGTAAAGCCAAAAAAGACAAGAAAATGTTTCGATGAACGAACTCAACTGTCTGGTAGCGTCATGCGAAAATATATCAGAAATGTTTTCGTTCATACAGTGAGTGGTTTAATTGGTGTAATTTAATCATTGACTAAATATACGATTCAATTGTTTATAAACATGTTTATTTTTATTCATCTTTTAGAGACCTCTTTGGAGAGAAAGGTCTACGTCTATTTTACTACAAGGAACTGAATATCTAAGACAACCATCAACGAAAATTGCCAATAAATCGTGGGGAAAAACATTAAATAAATTGTTCAGTAGTTGTCTTACGAAACCATTGGCGCAAACGGTTCAAAACGATTTTCAAAATGTTCTTGATTTTGAAATTGAACAGACAACAGGTAAATAACGTTTATTTCGATAAAATAGTAAAGAAATAAACAAACGTCAAAGTAAAAAATAAACAAAGTAAATAATAAAAAAAATAATAATAAATAAATACAATTTTAATTTTACAGCTGGAGAAACTATTCGTGTGGGCGCTTTAAGTAGACTACCGGATCAAACAGATGAATTATCATCAAGAAAGCTTATGTTTACTGCACCTGAAATTACTTATCAATCTAAAACATTAGAAAAAATCCTCCAAACAGAAAATCTCGTAGCAGGGGAAGAAGAAGAGCCTCCTGAAGAGCAAAGAAAAGAAACAAAGAAGTTTGAAGAACCTCTAATTGAACTTCCTGAAATTACAGGTTTTGAAGAAAAAATTGGGTACAGTTTATTATTATTTAGTTAGTGTAAACGTTTAATTTTGCTATATATTATATACAATATACGTTTCTGAATTGTTTAGAGAAAGGACAATAACAGAAAAATCATCTGATGGGAGAAATGCAAAATCCAGTTCTTCCTCCGTGTCAGTTATTTTTGCTTCATACTGTTACAAATACATGAATCTAATACATATTACCAACAGTTAATTGAACATTTTATAAAAATTGTTTTCTTGTTGTAGTTCAAAGACACATTTAATCAAAAAAGAGTTATTAGCATTAATGGAAACTCATTGGAGTGAAAGGACATTCATAAAATTTCATGATGTAATTTCACCAGAGAGTTGTAATAAATTTGATGCTGCATCCACCTTTGTACAATGTTTAGGTAAATTTAAATTAATTAATATAATTTTATTATCTTTTACTCTCTATTGTTATGTCTTCACTTAAATTTGAACGTACAGAAGATTCTCAATGATGATTGACATATATTTCAAATATTTAGAACTCCATGCAAAGAAAAAGATAATTCTGAAACAGGCTGAACCTTTTGATACAATTTGGATACAGAAATACCCTTATTATACTTCAGAAAGTGGTAACAGCACTGCTGCAGCATCATGATTAACTCTTCATAATTAACCATATAAAAATATACTACTTATTAAAATATTTATTATACAAATTTATTTTTATCAAACAAATATATAATAAACTGCGTATCATATTATGTATTTAATATATGATACACATATAATACAAGCATTTATTGCTACAAATTGTTTTTAAAGTACAATCAATCTACTTGAATTATTCTGTCATATAGTATGTTTACAACATAAATACCATTGCAGTAATAAAGCTTTTCTTTGATAAATTGTCTTTATATAAAAGTATATTCTTTCTCATATCATAGAGAGTAGTACCTGCTATGTTTACAATATTGTGCAAAATTAATTATATTAATAATTATTATCAATAATTATTAATAATTATTAATAACAATTAATAGTGCTTTCTTTTTATTCTACAGAAATCTAATCTTATAATATAACAAATGAGTTTTGATTATATTAAAAGCTTATTTTGTTCATGAATATATAGCAAGTAAACTCTTTTTATTCAAGCAATTTGTGTTGAACATTCTAACGTGTTCATTATTTATAGGTACTTGTTACAGAGATAAGAAAGATATATAAGGTGTTTCAGGTGGAGTTTGCAATTAATTTCCATACTATAGCTCGTTTAAAAAAATCTTTCAAATAAAACTTACCTTATTTCGGAAGGGACGAGGGGTGATCACAAATCTTCTCTAGGTGGACGTGTTTCCGAGATTTTAAGGAGATCTTTGTTTTTTTTATACGGAACTGTATTTTTTTATTTAAGGAGGTGTGTAGCTCATTTCGTGACGAATTCATCGACTCATAATATGTTGGTACTCGAAGGTCATTCATTGCCTTTCAAAAACCTACTTTCTTCGAACGTTCTCAGGATTTGATTTACTGAAGTATTGCGTCGATTCAGATGGTAAACATGAATCGAAATTATACAAATGATGCGATTTATCGTTATTCGTATTTGTTTTTGTTTATTAATAACTATAATTTGCTACTGGACAGATATCCTCAGTTTGTATGATAGTTGCTTCGAAGGAATCATTATTGCAAATAGTATTAAGGTGTACTTTCTTCCGGTAACGATTTAATTTACGACGGTTCATTATACGCAATAATAAACTCGCAATAAATTCGCAATAATTTCGCAATAAGATTGCCGATATGCCTCTAATTTTGGAAGAATGTGAGGAATTTGGAAGAATTAGTTCTGTCACTTTCGAGAAGGTGCAGCTATCATATAGAAATAGAGTAAATAATTGTACTGACTACAAAAGTCATCCTTTTGAATACATAAGAAACAATTTCTGGACGTTCAACAACAGTATGTTTTGAACGGCAATAAATGACCTTCAAACATCAATATATTATAGTTCGATAAATTCATCCCAGAACGGGTTACATGCCTATCTAAATAAAAACATATAGTTCCGCATAAAAAAAACAAAGACCACCTTGAAATCTCGGAAGCACGTCCACTTAGAGAAGGTTTGTGATCACTGTAACATGCCTCCCTTCTTCCCAGGACAGGGTAAGTTCCATTTGAAACATTTTTTAAAACGAACTATAGTTTGGGAAATAATTGCATGCGTAACTTCAAATGGAACACTCTGTATAATCCCAGTGGCTATAAATATATTTATATACTGCTATAATTTTGAAATCATTTTAAGCTATAATATTTCTCAATTACTTAATTATTATAATATTTTTCAATTGGTTTAATGGAATTCTGCAATTTTAAATAAATATGTACATTTACTGAACAATATATGTTTGTCTCATACAAATAACTGAGAAACCTAATGATAAACCTCAGGTGGGAGATTTTAGTTTTTTATATTATTACTACATAATTTTACTCGAAATAAATGAATAAGATTTAAGAAAAAGGTTTAACATCATGGACTGTACATAAAGAAAATGTTTTTATACGTTTTCTTTTAACCCTTTGTACACTGATCGTTACAAAATAAACCAGTCTCTGTATATGGCTAAAAAACAAAAAAGAAATTGAAATTTAAGTATGTGCAATTGTAGGCGCTTATAATGTCTAGTATGTAATTACCAAGCGATTATAGACAAGGATAGTATATGGTGATCATTTCCATTAAACTCTTATATGGCAGTCAAAAGGTTAATAAGTTAATGCAAATTATAGCAGATAAAGATATATCTTTCTCATTATGTACCTGTGATGTAACTAGATTTTACATCTGTATTACTATTCACGAAGTCTTGCTAACCGTTGTGTAAGTTCATCTTGTTCTTGACTGATAGTAGAGGTACCTATACTACCTAACTGTCCAGATGGCAATTCCATATTCAACTCCAAACTGAAAAAAATTATATAATAAATTTATGTTATAGGATTACATAATATTGTATAAAATAACTCTAAGGAAAGTAGTTACCCAGCTTCGTCTGCAACTTGTTGTAATAAAGAATCAACATCATTTTGTGGAACATTTGTTGTCGTAGTTTGAGACATAGCATTCTCCATGTATGAACTTTGTACATCCAAATCTTCAAACTGACTTTCAAACTTATCCATAAGACCTAAGATTAAAGTTATAATATATTACAAACATCCATACACGATCTCAGAAATTTATGATTTATTCATTATTTTTCAGATATCATATAAAATCATGGTAAAAAATTAAATTCTGAAATATACATAATATGTATATTTCACAATAGTGTATACATATTACACAAAAACATATACATATAAATATAAATATTTACCTGAAATTTTTTCTAAATTCATTGATTTCATTGCTGCATCCATGGCTTTAACTACTCCAGCCATTGACTGAGTAACTTTGCGTGTAGTCAAAGCAGTTTGTACTCTGCTAGCTACTGCATCAACTCTTGCACTCATCCGTAAATAATTAAGTGCCTGATTACGTTGGCGAATTGCATTTTCTGCATGAATTCGTGCGCCCTCCATATTACCTTTTTGAATGGCTTTTTTTATTTTTGCCTTTTCCACCTTTTCTTCTTTTTCGCATTTCTTGGAATTTCTCTCTAATTCCTTCACAGCAAATTTGAGATTGAATAAATTTCCTTAACATTAATTTAGAAAAATATTTTTGTCTTCATTCAAATACATTGTTAATAAAATTTCCTTAAATGTAGACACTACAAAACATAACATATATGGGAAAAATTACCACATAACCTTTAAAATATAATTTCATTTTAAACAAAATCCTATAACATCCATTAAAATTATGTTTAACAGATTATTGTAATTCGCTTTTAAAACGTATATTATATTATAATGTATATTGTAATGTATTATATAGAAATAAAATCGTTAATTAATAAATTAAGAAGAAAACCTAAAATATTTGAAAATTCTTTTAGAATGTCTTAGATACAAAATCAGTATGAAACAATTTTTTATAATTTAAGTACAATTGAAGAATTAATAAGAACTTTATAAAAATAGAGATTAGTTGCAAACATAATTCAGTAAAAGGAACATTCATCTGAATAAAATTAATAAAGAACACTTGAAACCAACAATTTGGAAAAATATGTAAAAACTGAAAAATTTTAATAAAAGGATACTTTCCATCTGGGAGACGGACATAATTGACTGTTCAGCCCCCGTTTTGATGAGATTTTAAAAATGAACGATAGGTTCAAACAATAGAATTACTTTGCTTCTGTCAGCAAAGATATAACAAGTGACAATATGCGTTGCTATTTAATGAAATCAACTGTCATTCAAATTTGAATTTACCTGACATGATAAATATTAATATTTAACAGGTACTGGTACTCTAACGATGATTAATTTTGATTATTTTGGTAGATATCTAAGTAAAAAGATTACTGTATGATTAATTATTACTATTCATTTGATAGATGACATAAATGAAAAATATATTTTCATAGATGGAAAAGTAGAATATATTTTTTAGAATATAAACTGCTACACCAACTGAGAACGCCTTAAACGCTCATTGACTATATAATATCAGAAAGGAAATTTCCTCTTTGGTAATAAGATCAGATAAAATCATAGATAAACTATAATATAGATATCGTATATGATATTTCGTCACACAATCTTGAAAAATATAATAATGATGGTAACTTATTCAACTGTATCAAATTTAACAAATATATTAACAAGCTGTATCAAATGTATCAAATTCATTAATGACTATCGACTACCTACCGGCGAATAGCTGGAGTATCACGTGACCAATTATGTTTACGTTCCTATTCCATGATTTGCCTGTAGACTTAATCGCGCTTATTACTCATGTCATGTGCTTATCTTTTCTAACTTAACTGATTAACTCGTTAGATAGAAAGTATTATGTTTATCATATATTTATACCTATTGTTTCCCACATGAGACTACAGATCAACTAGTTTAATTTAGTTTAATTTATTATTCTCCTTCAATACAGATCAAGTATTGTAGTAAATACATAAGTACTTATTACAAATGAAGTAATATGAAAAATAAATGAATAGGTTTCAATAATTAATAATTGGTTTTAATAAATAATAAGAAAATGTTCATATTATACTTGCGAAACTTGTTTTTATTAAATTTGAAATGTATGTGTAACATCATACTGGATATACATTTAGTAAACCTAGAATAATTCATTCTTGAAATATAATAGGATTCTAATGAAAAGCAAATAATTATATTGTGCTTTTATGTAAAAAGTTTAATAGGTTGTAATTATACACATTTTGTATATTTATAAGTAGTATGAATTAATGGAATGTGTTTTATAACGAAACAATTTAAAACTAATATAAAGATTTTCTTTAAAACAAAATGAAAAATTATGGTCAAATTAATGAAAAGGCACCATATGTTTCCATCTTCCAATATATCTCAAATTTGGAGAATAATACTTTCTATTTCTTATGTTTTTAAATTATGAAAATTGCAAATTGTTTCATATATAAATATATTCATATAATTTTTAAATATAAAATGTTTGCAATGTGTATGAAATAAGTGCTAGTAATAATGATGAGAAACGATTTTTAAGAAATAAAATATATGCTAAAAAATGTCTAGAAGCTTACTAGAAGACAAAAATAATTTATATGAAAATTCTATATTTATTATACTAAAGTATTTTATGATTTAGACATTACATTAATATTTCAAATATGATTGATTAACTATTTATGTAATATATGAAACATTTTTTTTGTAAACATCAAATATCTAAAGAAATATTAATCTTCTATAAGAATGATATAGTATGTGTGTGTGTGTGTGTGTGTGTATATTTTTTTTTTTTTCATTGCGCATAAATTGCAATAATTGGATGGCTTTCTACGTTGCATTATATTGTTTCTTTATGTTTTAGAAACAAAATAAAATAATCATCTATCTTCATCCTTGGTCTATTTGTCCATTACACTCTATTCTTTTCTACCTTAATCTATCTTTAAAGCTGCAAGTTTGAGTATTCTATTTAAGTTAAGCGTAGTAGCTTGTTTATAGTAATGCAACAAAACTGAGAATCAAACACTTATCCTGTTACTTATATTTTTTATAAGTCTATTGAAGTTTTATGACACAGTTACATGTCTGCATATATTATTATATATTAAAACATACTTTATTCTAAACTTATATATAAATAATACTAATTTATGCATATTTTCAGTTATGAATTAAAATTTGCATTGATAGTGAATTTGTTTATTTCAAAATTTTATTTCAGTTATTCAATTATTTGAGTCTAAATATAATATTCATGATCAGTTACTGAAAAATATTTGATTTAGTATCCGATTCACGGTTTTATTGCGTTTTATTTTAAATCTGAATACACTGAATTCGTTGTTAATACACATATTTACAATGCAAAGTACATTCTGAAACGATACACGTCAGACGAAAATCTATTTTTCTAAAACTAATTTGTATAAGGATCCTACTGTAATCTACAAAAATACCTGTTACATGTCATAGGAAGTATTTCTGAACGAAAAATAAATTCGATTGTCTAGATAATAATCTCTCTTGCCATAAACTGTTGTATTATGATATATACGTATATACATAAATAATAATGTTCCATCTCGAAGTACAATATAATACTTCATATATAAAGAATTTCAAATTTATAAAGCCTTGGTTGTTTGCACCGTATTATATTAAGAATAGAAAACTAATATAAATCTTAATTTGGAATAAAATAATAAATTAGTTTTAAAGATAATATCAATTTTTAGTAACAAGATCAAAGGGCTTGAGATGTTTATGACAAGGAATATATTACATTTTAAATAAAACATATAAGGAGATATAATTTTACAAATGAAAGATTTACACAGTTTCAGATTTAGACAAATTCACATTGATTATATTATACACATATATTTTACTAATTGAACTTATATTAAAAAAAGAAATGCAAAAATTAATAAAAAATTGAACTTTATTATTAATAGACAAAATACAATTTTATTAAATTAATGTTCAGAAAGTTTTAATAATATATTAATGTTAGTATAGAAATTTTGCAGTTATTTATAAAAATAACTTCTTTTTCTTAATATTTAGTATGCATAAGTTAAATTTGATTATCGTGAAAGAAATAAAAGGAACTAATATATCTAAATGATACATATTACTATGCGAACAAAGATAATATCAATGTAAAAATGTCTAAAATAAGATTCTAATTTCAGAATCTCTTACTCATCTCACATACCTTACAGAACACCCTGTTTTAAGAATATTTTGTAAACTGTAATATATAATTAGAAAATGAGAAATTCTTAATGCATGAAATGGAGAAATCTATTACAAATTTAATATAATAAATTAGTATGAGTGTATCTGTAATAATATCTTATGTTCAGGAATTCTTTCCATCTTTTATGCGTACTACTAATTATGTAAAAGAATTCGTTCTTTAAGAATTACTCATTTCCTAATTGCTTAGGATCTTATAAAACATTTAATAAGCGCTTTAATAATAATTTTATAAATGTACATCACTGATTAACTATTTCAATAAGCAACGTGAATAATTAGAGCAATCAAAAAATCATTCATGTAAAAAAAAAAACTAAAGTATTGCTCTAGTTTACAAATATAAATCTTAATCAAAGTATGTTAAATATTCTGTTGAAAAATCAATTATTTAATTATTAATTCAATTAATTGATAAAATTGATTAAATCAATTATTTGATATTATAAAATGACATAAATAATCATTTAATCTTTGCAAGAAAACTTAATACGTAATAGATGAATTTACATGAAAATAAATTACAACTTATGCATTAAAATATTAGTATCTAGTAATTACTGTTTATATATTAGTAAAGTGATTAATAATCAAATTACATTTTTACCACAGCACCAATAAAAGTTAGAAAATTACTGTGATTTTTTCATAAACAAAAGAAATTTGTAGTTTCATTTTTGAATTAAGAATGTCTATCATTCTGTACAATTACAGAACTAAGTACTAGCTTGAATTCAATAAATAATAAGTGAATTTCCAATGATTAAATTGCTGAAAATAAGTAATTAAATTAAATATTTGTGTAATTATTAATTATTTATTAATATGTGCTTTCAATTACGCAATTAATTACTTATAAATTCACTATACATTCGTTGTGTAATTAATTACACTGATTAATGTATAAGTCAATTATTGAAAAATAGTAAATTGGTCAATTACAAAAATTTATTAACTTAATCATTTAACTCATGTAAAACGGACATTGTAATTTATTGCATTTGTCAGTTGTATAATAGTAAATAAATTTAACATGAACTAAAATTTTTAGAGAATTGAATTCTAAATTCTAATGAAGTAATTTATAATATTATTTATTAATGTCCATCGCCATATCACTTTCCTTTTGTTATATTGCAAGATGGCATGCACTTGAATTTAAGATCAAACTCATGTTCTTCAGGATGAAGAGAATTATTGTCATCTTTTTCTATGTCTTCTTCATGTTCTTCATTTTCTTCATTGCTCTCCTCATCTTCATCTTCATCTTGTTCAAGTAATTGTTTTCGAGCCATTTGAACTACTTGCCATTCTTGATAATGACGCTTTCTCTTTGCTTCAAATGCTTTACGTTTTTCTAAAATTTTTCCATATACATTGATATCTTTTGTTACTCAATACCACATTTTGATGATAATCTTTCTCATTCCTCCTCAATTGATTAAAATTAATTACTTTTTAATAGGATATTTAGAATTACAATTTTAATAATAATAACAGTAAAATAAAAATCATTTCAATATTTATAATCAACTATAAGGTATACATATTGGTATATATTATATTTATGCAAATATAATTAAAATATAAATTACCTCTCTATGAAAAGGTTTATAATTTCTTACCTCTTTCTTCAACAGTTTCTTTTTCATCTTCATCTTCACTTGATTCTTCAAATATTTTTGGTTTACTGCCTTCTGCCAATCTGTAAATATGGGAAAGAAAATTCTTTACAATTTGAAATGAAAAGAAATGCAAAATTTATGAATTTTTAGTGGTCAATTGTTCAAACCTATAATTATTAATGAAATGAAATATTTAGAAAAACCAAATTTGTGAAAATATAAAATATAAAATGTATTTAATTGTTGTTGATATTTTTAAGTACAATTGAAAAATATACAAGTACAAAACATATAACTACTAATACTAATTGTAATAAAAATAAGAAATAAAGCAAATAAATGGAATAATTATTCACAAAAGTACCTTAATATTTTACATAGGGTTCCCAAAATAAAAAAGTATATATAATACATTTAAATATTATAACATATGAATCGTTTCCTTCTTATTACACACATTTTTATAACAATACCTTAAATCCTAATTTATCTTTGTAATGTAATCTGTAATTACTTCATTTGAATCTTTCTAAAAACAATCATTTTGATTAAATCATAAACATTTTACAACCCCATGTTTATACTTAATGTAAAATATTTTCTTATTGAATGTAGTTCAGGCATGTATTTTTATGTAATTTTCTTTTAGTATGTAACATTCCGAAGTAAGGATGTAATTAGTTATAAAAGTAGCTGATCTGTAATACTTGTATGACATATGGTTACATTTTCATTTAAATATTCATTAGCAAAATTATGTGTATATTATTAATTATATATCGTATGAAACTTTTTTTTATAATGCTTAATGCTATTACAAAAATAATTATTGAAATAATATTGTAATACTGTTAAACGTTTCTTAATTAACATTGATATAAAATTAAATTTATGTTAATATAAATATATTATAACTGAAATGAATTAAATATAAATAAATCATAATAAAAGTTTGGTAAAATTAGGAGAAATGAATTTCAAATTTATTATTTCATTATATCTTGATTTTCATGTCACAGTCAGCAGTTGTCTACACAGAAATTATTTTTTATTACTTACTTTTTTGCTATATTAAATAGATAATAAAGGTATATTGTTAAACAAAAATTTTGTGTGGAGTTCAGTATTACATGCATTTATATGATCAAAAATTTCTAAATACTTCATAGAAAAAATACTGTTACTTTTGTAGAGATTTTCACTTATCTTTATATGGTAAGGCATAATAGTCATATCAATATAAACTATCTTTTGAAATTATGAATGGAGATTTCGTGAAATGAATGAATGCAACAAGTAAATAAGTTGTTATTTATGATACATAGAATATTTTAATACATACAAATAAATAAATAAAGAAATTAATTTATTCTATTATATCTTACCAGGTAAGAATTCATTTTCGACAGTGAGATCTAATATATGTAAAAAGATTTTCTGTATGTGCATGTGTGTATGAATGAATTTCTTTGGTACTTCAAAATGCTACCATAATGCTTCAAACTCTAATGCTACTTAACTATTTTTCCTTCTTTTCTTGTAGTGCATGTCAACTCCATTCAAGTGTTCAAATTTCACACAGTAGAATTACTTTTCTGAAAAAAGTATAAACGTAAAGAAGACTTTTGAAAGATGTGTAACACCTTAAAATAACATAGACCACTGTACGTATTACTTAAGTTACAGAATTTTTTGTATGATGTATTCGTAGAAATTTTTTATATTATTCATTGTAAAAATTGGATGCTTAATTGGAAATTTTGATTTTAAACAATAACATGTACAATAATTTTTTAAATTCTTTTAAAAATATATATTTATTGTAGTTATCTTAAATTCCATATATTTATTGGATATTGGTTTTTCATTATCAACATGCATATTATATAGACTTTTATTTGATTTTTCAGGTTGTATTAATTCAGTATTATTCTACAATACATTAACATAAAAGATTGGTTTTATTTTCTTTATTATTAAAACGTTTAAAAATTTAGCTTATATAAATTTAAAAAATTTATGCCCCAAAAATGTATGAGGAGGTGTTTTGTAAAAATATTTTATTTTAAATGTATGTGCATTCAATTTTGACAATTAATAATGTTTAAAAAATTATAACTATATGTCATGTAATTTTCGACTTCGGGATGTTACATACCTTTTGAAACACTTTGTATGTTTCTTGGTGCATGTATATTTGATTAAAACTGTTTGATCATAGTATTTGTAAATATGTGAACCATCTTAAAAATTGGTCCTGTTTATTCAAATTTTGGAAATTTAAATAATATTTTTCTGAAGAATTCAAGCAATTTTCCACACAAGAACCTCTTTTTGTGTAGAATTACTGAAAATAATAAAGGAATACAACTCTGAGAAGCAAAAACAGCAAATGTACATTTTGAAGAGCACTGAAACTTACCAATGAAGATTTATTCCAATAAAAAGAATAAATCAACATGAAATTTCTACATACATTTGCATACATTCATTCTATTCTTAATATTCAATTCCAATACCAACACTTGAGCATTATGTATGTAACAATGCTATACTCTACATGGTGATGTTGCTACTTAATACGGAATAGTAGCATAATTTAAATTTGATAGTTTCCATTTAAGCCAATCCTGGTATAAAACTCTAAACAGATACCATAAATTAGACTGATTGAAAAATTTTAAACGGATAAAAAGGAGATAATATTTTATATTAAGATCTGAGCATAATGCATCCTTCCAGAAAGAGAAAATTATAAATAACAATCACTTTAGATTATAATATTAATAAAATTAATTTTCAAATGATTTTTTAAATAATATGCTCCTTACAGACATAGAGAAAGAAAGAAAATTAATAATTAGAAACTCATTACAATAAATTGATTGATAGTAAAATAACAAATTATAGACATTAATTTTAATTTGTTAATTCATTCATTGATTTTCTAAGCAATATGTATATCTCATTTTAATGCCATTAATTCTCTTAAAATAAAATTACAAGTTATAGAATATCGCACTATCAATTACATTTGTGTATCACATAAATCAATTAAAAATCTATTTCAAATAATATTTTTTTTTCTATCTATCTATATTATTTCGGAAGACACTATACACTTTTGTATTATATATATTGTGAAATAAGAATGTGTGTAATTATATTATTTTTATTAAATAAAATAATATAAAACGAATATTACAGACATATTTATTAGTTATGAGAAGTAGATAATATTCCAGTCAGTATTAACATTAATGTAACTATAAGTTTAATTACTATTGGTGTTCTTGAAATATTATACATATTTTGTATATTACAAAATTATACACTTTTTCAAACTGAAGTTTATAGAAATCTACCAATTTTCTTTTATTTATTTATTTATTTTTCTTTTTTTTTTTGGTGATATGTGGTAATATGTACAATGCAGAAGATATTTATGAAAATAACTAGAAATATAGAATAAAATACTTATTTCTAATGAATTAATAAAAATACTTACTTGGTAGCAACTGCAGTAGAATCTAATTGATCAAATTGAAATTCAGCTTGCAGGCCTTCATAGTTGTATGGGGTTTTTGGTTCATCAATCTTCATATGACCATAATCTTTTTCTGCTGGGTGCAATGTTGCAATTATATTCATTTCATCCCATTTTGTTTCTTTGCTTGGTCTGTAATAAAAATTGTCATATATTATTAAAAATTTATCATTAATATTTACTATTTTAAATTATGGAACAAGCAAAATGTAAAATTAATATAAAATACTATCAATTTCCTAACAGTATTTGATAAAACGTTGATTATGACTTACAAATTCAGAAAATTATATTGTAAAATTATAATGAAGAAAGATATATTTATTAATATGGTTCAATAGATAAATTACAATTAAAATTTTTTACGTATAAAATTTACTTAACTATGACAGTCTGTAACAACTTTAAACGAAGTTACATGGATTAAGAAAGACAGTAATTAATTTACAATTATGACAATGCTCTAATAAAATAAAAGTAAAATGTAAGTAATTAAAGGAAAAAAAATATATATGAGAATGATTTAAATTAAACTAACCTTAAAACACAAGTTAACTCTGTCATCATCTCTCTTTCTCTCTCTCATATAATTTTTAGTTATAAAAAGATATTCACTTTAAAGTTACTCGTTTATATATGTATGTATAAATGAAACCATTGCTTCAATATGAAAGAAATAAATCTAAAAAAATCATTTATACCTGGGTATATCTGGATTATCGAAGCTGCTAGATGATTTTAAAATTCCCTTAGGAGGCCGTTTCGAAAGATTTTCTGCCATTTTGAAAAGAGATTGATTCACATTTGATAATTATAAAACATGACGAATCTTTGTAAAGTCAAATTTTCTTCAGAATGTTTCCACTCGAATTAGAAGCAATTGGACAATCGTTTATTGACGATGACAAATTATCACCTTAACAATTTTCAGTTTTAAATGGAAAAATCACGAGCTCTGATTGGTGCCATGTTACACAAAACCTTATACAGGGCAGGGTGTATTACGTAGTATATATGTATATACATATTTTGTAGTACCACGGTCATTTTCGAATTAAATTACTGAAGCATCGAAATCTATTTTTTGTAAGTGAAGTTATAGCCCCCTATTATGTAATAATCCGTTAATGAAATTAAAAGTTTATGGTAGTATAACAGATTTTACATAACGAAGCATTAAATCGAGGTTTCGATTAACTATAATAAAATGAGAATTTTTCTACGTATATTTTTGTTAAATAATTCTGCTTTATTATTTTTTTATAATTTTACTTATGTACACTATAATAATATTATTATTACTTTGTACATAATCTATGAACAAAACTTTGTTTAATTCTATAAACTCTAAACGAATTACGATTTACACCAAACGACATATTAAATTATAAATATTAAATATTAAGTATTACATATAAAATTAAATACATATTAAATATTAAATTACAGAATATAACGTTTTCGATATTTAAATTATGTTAAGTATATATTTAACATTTCAAATTACTTATACGATGTATAATTATCTGTTTTGTTTCTTATTTGACATAAGCAAATTAATTATAGCACGGGCGAAGATATATATATATATATATATATATATATATATATATATATATATATATAAAAGAATATAACAAGTATAACAAAGATTAAAAGCGTCGAACATAATATATGCATCTGCTGATTCAGTATCTATATTATATTTAGAGGACATATATTAATATTTTAATTTTCTCTATTTTAAACCGTATAGGATTATAATATGAAATGCAAGTCAAATTTTATACTGAATAATAACAATATATATTTTTAATGTTTCTGAATATATATGATATTTTGCAACTTGACGCAAATAAATTTATGATTGAGAATATATGTATGGAATATATGTGACATCAAAAAACAAGTAGTCTGTGATTGGATTGTATTTTATTTAGTAAGAAAACCCAAAGCTATCCCCGAAGCCCCGAAGTAAACTTATTAAACGTCGTTACGTAGTACCTGGTAGTACGTAGTGCACGTTCATTTTACACATATGTGTACATATTTCTCTTTCTACTT
Source organism: Bombus bifarius (assembly GCF_011952205.1). Lineage (NCBI taxonomy): Eukaryota > Metazoa > Arthropoda > Insecta > Hymenoptera > Apidae > Bombus > Bombus bifarius. Next base: position 43,694 of record NW_022885385.1, read on the forward strand.
TTCTTCCCATGTCTTAACTGGTATGCTTTTTGATTAAACAAAAATAATTTAATGTTTCTGTTTTTGTTAGCACATAAATTTAATCACGTTTTCTATGTTTAACGATGGATCGTATTTCAACAGATCGATCTATCGAATGATGAACATCTATCGATACAACTTTCTCGCTACACATGCCTTCTGAATGTTAATAAAATGGAAAATATCAAAGGAGTTTGAGCTCGGAGTTTAAATAAATATTCGTTCATGATAAATACGCCCGGTAATTAAATGTGCCCTGAAACTAATGTGATGTCGACTGTGTGTGATGGCGGGTAAAGAATTAGTAAGCCATCAGCAGCAGTTTGTAGAAGAAATTAACTACGATGAAATTGAAACAGAGCAGGTATCATAACTATGCAGAAACTTTTCATTATTGTTCGAACAAGTCAAATTTTTGTTTTTTTAATCGTCGTTCAATAAAACATTTCTCAAATGTTACATCCAGTTGCGTTTAATTTTTGTAATTTATCCTAATTGATTATCTGATTTTGTTTGAAATATAACCTAAATGACGATAGTTGAATATTTTTTAAGCAAATTTATGTTAACGAAGCTCCTTTCTATTTTCTGTACTTTAATATTCGAATTTTGATTTAGATAACGAGAGATTTTTATTTGAAATATCATTAAGTTGAGAAAAAAACTGAAAAAAAAAATTTTTTTATTTTAATAGATTGTGAATATATGTCACTTTTAAAAATTTGATATAGATTGTGTGAAAATAATTTAATTAAAAATTAATAACATCGTTTAGTCGAATACAGAGTATATTAAAGAAGAATAAATAAAATATTAAATTTTTATATCTTTGTATTGTTTTTCATTTTGTTGAGGTTACATGCAGTTTCTATGTTTATCTAACATTATTAATATTCTTAACTTGTTACTTCATTTTTCGAAAAGAAATGATTTATTTTAAAATCTGAAGAGCGCTAAATTAAATCAATAATAAATTGTTCATTATTTATTTTTATGTAGGTAGTCGGAAAAGGTTCTTTCGGAGTAGTATGGAAAGGAAAATGGAGGGGACAATATGTTGCTATAAAGTATATAAACTCAGAAGGTGAAAAAAAGGCCTTTACTGTAGAAGTTAGGCAATTATCTAGAGTTGTGCATCCCAATATTGTAAAACTTTATGGTGCCTGTACTAAAAATCCGGTTTGCCTGGTTATGGAATATGCAGAAGGTGGCTCCTTATATAATGGTATTAACTTTTTTAAATTCTATAGAACTTCATTTTTTTAATTATTTAAAATAATAATTATTGTTATAGTCTAAATATTATTGTTGCTTGTTTTGATAATGCATAAGATTTAATTTGTTTAACAAGACATTAAATGCTTTTTATTGTTTCATATTGTTTTGTTATCATCAAGCATTAATAATTAAATATTACATTTACTTTTTGTTTTATTAATATATTGCAGTTTTGCATTGCAATCCTCAGCCGCAATATACTGCAGGACATGCAATGAGTTGGGCTTTGCAATGTGCACGTGGTGTCGCATATCTTCACAATATGAAACCAAAACCTTTAATTCACAGGTAAATTAAGTTAAATATATATTTTTTTTTATCGAGGACATAGTATAACAATCTGGAAGTTTATTTTTTATTCAAATGACATCTGTAGCGTTTCAACAGATTTCATTTATATTTGCAGAGACTTAAAACCACCAAATTTGTTGTTAGTTATGGGTGGACAAACTCTTAAAATTTGTGATTTTGGTACAGCTTGTGATCTAAATACATATATGACTAATAACAAAGGTTCTGCTGCTTGGATGGCTCCAGAAGTATTTGAGGGTTCTAGATATACCGAAAAGTGTGATGTGTTTAGTTGGGGTGTTATTTTGTGGGAGATATTGTCAAGGAAGAAACCATTTGATGAAATTGGTGGTTCAGCTTACAGAATAATGTGGGCAGTACATGTAGGACAAAGACCTCCTTTAATTGAAGGTTGCCCTAAACCAATTGAAGATCTCATGACCAGGTATTTATTAATATTTATAATCATTCACTTTTATAATTAATAAAGCATGTTCTAATAATTTACTAAAGAAGTTAAGATTAATTATTTTCTTTGTTTTATAAAGTCATATTATCTTTTTCGATAGTGACACATGTTACTAAATATGTGATAGAAATAATTGTAATTGATAAAAAGTATTAGTATTTGAAAGTATATGTTGTAGGAAAAAATATAACAAATACTCTATTTTCTTCTTGAAATTAACTGCAGATTATTGAAACGTAAAAGTATATTTACAAGTATTTAGATTTAATATATTTTATGTATTTTAACATATTTTACGCTTGAAAATAGTTATAACATTATTATGTTTAAAAAATTTCTTTAAAAACTTTATCATTAAGCATTTAATTTAAAAAATTTTCATTTTATTTGATTGATAATTGGTGATTACACAATTTTGTTCATAGAAAAAACTTCTTTTCAGGTGGAAAAATGTTTTTAAGTATGTTGATTGTTATTTAGAGCTTTTTTAAACAATTTTATATTTATTTTACATTACTTGCATTTTATTTGTATATAATATCTTGATAATTTTTCCATATGCTGTGCCCAAATCATTTTTAACGATGTATTTTGTTAAATTGTAATAGAATAAACCCTTTTCTCATAACATAAGAGTTGTATGTTTAAAATATTCTTCTCAGAAGAGTCATCATATTATTCTGATATTATTTATAAGGATTCAATTGTGTAATTGAATCATTATTATGGTAATCTTTAATGAATTTTCTATTTATTCACAATTTATATAAATTGTGAAAAGCTATTACCTATACAGGTTGAAATTTAAGATCTTATACATAGCGTCTTCAAACCTTCCTTTCCTGTAACAGAAAAACATTTGTTTAAAAGTATTTAATATGATCATGTGTACTCCTTGTTATTCTTCTTCTTAAATAATCGATGGTCTTAAGTACTAAAAAAATAAAAGATAATGCGAACAGTTTAATTTATAAGTATTTAATATATCATCAGTATTTCTGATATATTCTAATATGTGGTCGATTATGCTATGCTTTTTAATTATCATGTCTAAGATCATGGGAAGCAGGGAATAATAAATTAATAGTCATCAATCAATAATCAGTTGGAATTTGATTGAGGTATAAGGAGGGAATGTAGAAATGTTGAAGGGTATGAGTATCGGATTGATTGTTTGGAATGCTGGTATTTTAGAATAGTTTAGAGTATTTTAGAATAGGAATGTGTAAGGTGGTGGTCAATCTACCTGGTGCTAGGATAACTTTAACAGTTTCATAATTCTTCATTCTGAGATTGTTCTGCGTTTCTAATTAGGGCTTTTCTAAATTTCTTCTTATGAATTTTAGGTTTTGTCCTAAGTGAGGGTGAAGATTGGGGCACATAGTTCATCATAATATTTTCTTTTAAAGAAATTAAGGTCCTTTAGCAACTATGGATTCTCCTTTGGGACAACAATCCACTCTTTCATCCCCTTCAATGGTTAGGCACTGGGAGCAAATTTTAGTGGTAAGTGAAATTGTCTTCAATGATATTTGTCCATTAAGGATTCGACTGTGCCAGATGGCGAGATTACTTTCCCTTTCGTTTTTCGCATGATGATTCAACACTAGAAGGAATGACTTGCTTTTCAAATCATTGTCTATGGTAGTTTCCGTGGATTTTCTAGCAAGAAATTTAAGAACTGCTCCCAGTTATTTTCATCATAAAGTTTGTTGACAGTAGATCGTGGAAGGGAAAGTGTTGAATTTGAGAGGATGGAAAATATTGCATAAAATATTCAAATTTATGTTAGTCATGAATTATTGTTGCGATTGCATAATTGTAAAAAGAGAGAAATTTAAAATTGTAATATTTTAACTTTTGTGTAGGAAATAGGAAAAATGAAATGTACCTATTTCTTCTGGTACATTATCCTTGAAAATATAATCAATATAATCAAGATATAATCAATAATCGATATTCGATTTTAAAGTCATTTTTCCAGCAGAAGGGTATTGAGGGAAATGAGATCTATCTTTTTTTGTTATGCCTACTCTAACAAATTATCTATTCTGATAAATTATTTTATATATGTGATTTTGGCCAGCATGTCCCTCTATTTTTATTACGTATCATCTTACATTCTAAATAAACATTTATAAATCGTTTGTAAGATGTAGTAAGAAAAGAAACGAACGGTTGTTTCAGATGTTGGCACAAATCTCCCGAAGAAAGACCATCAATGGATGCTGTTGTAGAAATAATGACAACCTTATCACAATTCTTTAATGGACATCTAGAACCAGTAGAATACTCCCAAAGTAAGTTTGTATATTATTAAAATTTTTCATAAGTAATTTAAGCAATCCAAAGTTATGAGATTTAACAGATGATTAATATTTACTAATAATAGATAATAATTTTAAATATGAAATGTTTATTTATAAACATGCACAACAACAGTGATTATATAAATTAATTATAATGTAATTTTATATTGTAGAAGATGTTGAGTCAGAGGAAGTTATTGACAACCAGGTTTCTAAAGATGATACTTTGGACGTGACTGATACTATGGATTCTGAAATAAATGGATATGCTGCCAACGGTACTATTAAAGCTAATGCACCCGTTTCCAAAGAAAAATCGGAAATTTTTAATGAAAAAAACAGTTCATCGAATCCCTTCTACGATTTCAGGGATCCACCTCCTAAAAATAATATTTCAGCAAACAATCCATCCAATAAAGAATTCCAGATTAAAGATTTTCCTCAACTTTACGTTGAGTGTGATCCGGTTAGTAACTTTTAATTTAAAAATAATGATTTGTTTACATATCATTAAATTAGTAATTAATATTTAAAGAAGTATAAATATTTTCCAAGATTTGTAGTTATTATGATTTACGTATTTACATTTTTGACACAAACATATTCTTATGTTTTATAATTCCAGAATGCTTGGGGATTACCGAGTTCCGATTCACCATTGGAATCTCCTATTCTAAAGATAAAGAATACCGCACAAAGTAAGTTTTTTATTACCTTTATTATAAAATATTTAAATTATAAATTTTGTTTTAGTTAATTTTGCTTTTGATTATGGAAAAATTGTTTTAAACAGTTACAATACGAACGATAACAAATGATTTATAAGTAGATACATTGTGTTATAAATATTACGCTTTTCATTTGTTTAGTAATAGAAAATTTTAACGAAGTTTTCTCTCTCGTTTTCATTTTTGTTAATATTTATACTTCTATTTTATTTTATGGAATACATAATTTCTTGCTTTCTTATCATATATGTATAGCACAATTATTAAATTGTTATTTGCCGATGGCCTCGCCGTTGTTCTATAACAGCAGAGGAAGGGGAACTTGTTCGGGGCGAGAACTTTGAATTTGTGACTCACCGCGATAGTACTCTAATCCCAAAATAACGTTCTCCGTATGTTCCACAAAACCTTCCTTTTAGCGCGGAATGTGATGCGCTCAGGCAAATCCATTGTCGTCATTCGATTGCTTTTGTAAATAATTAACACTTATGTCTGCACTTTGATTTTATTTGCGTTCTTGCGAAATGCGGTTTTATTTCTGTTTAATTGAATAAAATATAATTTGAAGATATAAGAAATCAATCAAAGCCACTAAAATTGATTAAAAATCATTAAAAATCTATCAATTAATTTGATAAAAATTGTAGACTTTTACTGAATTAAATTATTAATATTTATATTTATAATTATTTATAGTTTTATGTATATTTGGCTTGTGATTAATCTGTACATACGTTACGTACAAATATTGTTCCCTTTCAATATAAAAAGACACGTGAGAACGAAGCGATAGAAAGAAGTTAGAACATCGCACCTTGGCTCGTTGTGATTTCACCGTGACGAATACTTTGGGAGTTCGTCGATCGGCGAAATCTACCCTGGCAAAGGGCCCGCGAAAACAGTCACATTGTACGAGTATACTAAATTTAACGAACAACTAATCAGGGGAACTTGTTTTTGATTGACACCTATCGACGACGATAAAAGCTTTGTCCTAAAAGACCCAAGTAAATAAAAACAGACCATGGCTCTTTCTACTCTTTATCAGATTGAATACATATAAAAGACTATAAAGTGACAAACCGAGAAGAAATAAATTAATTTTCCAAATATCTGCAAAAGCCGAATGATCTGGATAAAAGTATAAAGAATAAGATATATTAAATGATAAATTATATATTCTACTTCAATAGCTTTTGTCAAACGAAATTATTGATTTTCAATCATTTTCTTATTTGAAATATTATTCTTGTTGATACAGTTTCCAAAGTTGAAGCATATGCTTCCCAAAGAAAGACGATCCCAGGATAGATATATGTCTGTCCCCCATTGGATTTCTTAATTTTTCGCTGCGGCATCAACATGGAAATCAGAGCTTCGACTTAATCCAGCCCTGAAGATGAATTAAGAGCCGAAGAACCGTATTTTCTTCTTGGCTCGTGCTTGCACGTCCTGTCTGGTGGGGGATACCTCGAAGCAGGTGTAGCTGACTCACCAGGCCCAATATAGATGCACGTTTGTTTAGTGCTCTCCCGACACATCACCAAGAACGACCGTCTTTTCTCTTCTTTCTTCTTTTTCTCTCACCCTCGTTATCGAAAAGAAATTGTTCGTTTCTTGGAAATTTTGTTTTCTCGTTCCCCCTGCCCCATCTGCATTTTTTTTCATCTTTTACGGACGAGTTCGATCGACCGCCATCCTCCGGATCAAAGAGTGGTTCGTGGTAACTTTTAATCGGAGAGTGACATCTTTCATGTGAACGAATACTTGATTCTATTATGAACGAAGCCTCGACAGGCTCCAGTATTTGGAAATGTGCGAGGAATACCCAAATATCGTCGCCACGGACACCCTAAAGCGGTGCTGGGTTTTGCTACGTTAGTACTTTGCTCTGTTTTTCTTTTTCTTCTCGTCGTTGATGGTATGACGAGGTGCCTTTCTTTCTTAATTTTTATTAGGAGGGTTTCGAGTAAACCGCGATAGAGCTTTTATTATACGATTTTACATGATATTCAACATTGTAAGATCGAACGACGAACAGTCGCTACTAATCACGCGATAGAGGTAGAAAGAACGCGGGGTTGAACCCGCCAAATGTGATAAAAAGTTAAAGGTCAAAATTTGGGATTAAATTTTAAATCGATGGAATGAGTAGCTTCCGTAGACTTAGTACGGAAATTAACATATTATTAATGTTTCTATAATATGTTTCGAAAGCGATTATGCCTTAATTCGATGTAATTATTGCATAACTAGCATACTAGCAGTTTTTCTTTTGGAGGAAAGCAGGAAAACAAATTTTGAATCAAGTAATGTACGAGGGTATTTCACTTGAATCGAACGAATGTTTGTACAGTATTGTTATCCTCAAAATAAATCGAGAAGTTGTGAAATTAATTTAAATTCAGAATGGATTTAACGTAAATAGGCGTACACAGCAAGAGTCGATAAGTTTGCTGTGATCATTTAAAAATGGGTTAAACCAACATAACACTACTATATTTCTAAAGTAGATCTTCAATTCAAGTTGAATTTAGTGTTGATGAAAGAAACATAGCAAAGTTTATTATTTTAAAGTTTTCCTTTATCCTTTTTATCCTGCGAATGTTTAGTAAAAAGTAAAATAAGTTATAAATACATGTTTGTATATTTCTTTCTATATATTTTTTCTAATAGTTTCGAGTAAAAGTGTTCGGCAATTTAAGCGTGCCATAATTTTGACATAATCAAAATGAACTTTTTATACGAATAGGTTCCAAGTCCGAGTTTAGACCGATTACTGATCTGTTGATAATACGCACGTTTAATCAGTGTATTCGTCATATTTGAGAAAATATCAATTTATTTTGCATCGGCCTTATACCAGAAGCATCTTTGGATAGAGTAAAAACAAAATAAGTTACTTACGATCATTTATATTAATCGGATTAACTTTCGGCTATAATTATTGTTTGACAGGTAATAGCACGACTGACAAAGATTTAGACAACGTTTATCGCCTTTTGGACGCGGATCTGAGGCCATTGACGCCTGATCAGACTTGCGAAAGATCGAAAGAAATTTTCGAAGAGCACAAACAGCTGGCGCAAGAATATTTGAAGGTGCAAACGGAGATAGCGCTTTTGGGGCAGCACAAAAATGAAATGCTAAAAAATTTGACCATAGACAGTTTAAGGCAGCAAGAGGAACTCAGGAAACTGGAGGATGAAAAAGTAAGCCGATATAAACAAAGATTATCGGTAAAAAAAAATTATTTCAGGATTGGTTTATGTAGAAGGATCGCAAAAGAGTAATTTTTAAATGACGCAAAATATCTGCAAACTTTTAAATTTTAGGTTTATTTTTCAGAATTAAAATTCTTGTTATATTATGCCTTTGCAAATCAAATTATTAATTTTAGTTCCTTTCTCGATTACAGGAGTCTCTCATAAAGCTGTATAGAAATTTAAAACGTCAGTTGGAAATCATGAAGAATCAGAGGACGAACAATGCTCTTTTGAGCAACGCTCAAGTCGGTCCGACAGTTTCCGGAAACAACGGGTGGTTCGTGGTACCTTGTCAAAATCCTTCGAGACATTCTTGAATACCAAGATTAGACAAGTACAAGCGTTAGACGAGATTCTTTTTTACATTATGTCTTGCGAATTTCCCCTGTGCTTCCTTCCTGTAGCGAACACGGGCAACAATATCGATTTTCTCAATAGATTTTTCAACGTTAGATTTTATTCTATAGTATACAAAAGTAAAAGAGAGAGAAGTTGGCAATGCAATCTCTTAAACATAACTATATATATAAAAGCACTGTTTTCTATTTGCATTTGATTTCAAGAACGTTTATCGAGACTTCTCCGTTTTAATGAACAAAATTATGTAAAAATTTGATCAATAATATGCATATATATTTAGGAATCTATATCTTTCAAATAAGCATTACGGGGAATCTACCGAAGTAGCTTTAAATATTGCTATAATGCTTTTATCGTGTTTTAAATATAAAAATACAGGTTTGAAAAAATACTGCTATGAGAAAGTTAACGTAATTGGTGATTATCAATCAGAAATCGATGATTAGTCAACTGCCTGTGTAATTTGTTATTACTACATTTATTTATGTAAGAATTACCATTAATAAGTAATAATTAAGGAGGTATTGTATTATTATTTATCTAATTTATCTAATTTGTCCTTACGTATAATTATTTTTCGTTACAAACTAATTTGTACAGTCAGTAAAATATTCGATAAATGGTGTCCTCGTTATAAAATATTAAGTATTGTATTTAATCGGATACCGATAATTGTTCATTATGTAATTTCTATTTTTTGCCATAACATTGTCAAGAATTAGTTATTGAAATGAAGTTACAGTAATCAAAAATCGGTTCTTCAACGAAAGAACCAATTTTTTTAAAATTGTTAAACATTTTTGCGTCAAAAGCTTATTTATGAATACGCGATACGCGTATGAATTATGATACGCGATATTTTCTTTTCATTTCTCGTCTTCGTTTAATAACTACGAGCGAGTTTTAACTAACAGTAACACTATCAGATAGCTAATAATTCTAGGATAACTCCTTGTTTACGTTATAGTTTTTATATTATGATATCATTAACATCATCTTTTAGTAATATTCAATATTGTATTTTATACTTTAAAGAAAAAAGTTTGATTATTAAAAAACAAAATATAACGATGTTTACCAGTAATTGTTCACGGTGCGTCTGGTTTCGCACGGGTCTGACTATAAGTATCATCTTCTACTTAAAGGCATGATTTCTTTACAACTTGATAGAACTTTACTGTACAAAGCATAATAAATAATAACATTTATCATTTATTCTACGATCGACCATTATTTTATCTCCTCTACTGTTTCTTTTTTAACAGAACATTTTTGTATATTCTTCTTCGAACAAATCAATTTAAAATCTTAAATAAACATACGAAATCGCGTATCTGCAATATTTTCATGAAAGTTGAAATGAAAGCGCATGAATAACGATATTAACTATAAGAGAAGAAAAAAAGGAGCAAAGAAGAAGGTTGCGAGTTTTAATTCCATATTGAAATAATTGTTTTCCATCAAATTGAACGTATTCGTTCTTGACATTAATAACTTCTAAAACGAGCACCGAAACTGCACAAACGCTGCGACTAAGCATCTTCTTAAATAATACAACACAAACGTATCCCCATCGAGCAGAGACATTATCATCAAGTTTATTTCCATTTATATGGAAATGTAGAAAATATATACACTGTAATTACATGAATCGTGTTATCGTGGATAAAACCAGCGCGTCGTCAGTAGTGAAAACAATTCGACTAATATAAACCATCAGCTAACGTCGCTTTTGAAATATCTCTGCATTTTTTAGTCCAAACGTCCTTTAATCCAGTATTAAATATATATATATAAAAAAAAAACACATAAACACATACACACACATTCCTCAGCATTATAGCGACAATTTATATATATATAACATGTACAATTTATATCTCAACGCAAATTTTGCCAAAGACTTAGCGTTTTGTCATACGCGATGCAGCGTGTCTCCGTTCGACTTAATCCCATAGCTCGAGTTTATAGTCTTAAAGGGTTGGTTGAAGGAAACCGTGTGCGGAGGCGGGGGAAAAACTGAGGGGGAGAACAATAACGAAGACAACGACGGACCTCGATAACGCAGAAAAACAGGAACGTGTGCAATGCGCACGCACCCATCGCAACCACTGTATGTACATGCCGCTGGAGGGGTTGTAACGGGGAGGTGAAAACGGAAGCTCGGTTAGATAGGAAGGGTGCAGTCGCCTCAGACGTCTGCTCGATCCTACTCTCACGTCGAACCTTCCCTTTAAGCTTTCCGTTTATTCTCGTTTCCATCTTCGATTCTTCCGCTTTCAATAAAATCCCGCGATGGCTTTGGACGCGAACGAGAAGAGCTATATCCTGGACGCGAGGAACAACTACGAGGACGTAAGTAAAAGTCACGATTTCTATCCACCTGACCGTGAATCACTGTTATTTTCTCTGTTAGTTCTTTGGAGAACACGGTGACGTATGTAGACAATGCGTTGTTCTACTAGTGTTTCTTCGCCGTGAGCTAACACTGTCATTTAAATCATTACGAACATTGCAGAGGAATACGGATAGGCGTAGTAACAGGTAGGATTTCGCGTAATCCGGTTTGTTCGAAGTGGCTAGCGCGACTAGTTTCGGATTTGTAACTGTTGGACGGTGAATTTGTGCGAATCGAAGTGATTTCTGTCGTTTCGGTTGTAATTGAATCGAAGTGAATATGTGTAATCGAATAGATCGCAAGTTCGGAAAACGATGTTTGTCTCGCTGTAATCGTGTTATTCGTAAAACGTACCTGCCTATCGTTAGTTTCCGAGTATCGGAGGATGTGATTGAAAATTTGGCATCGTAATCTAGATTCAAGTAAAGTTTCGTGATCTCCGTGTTATTTAGAGATCGATCGTTAAAGTGAAGTCAAAGTTGAACCCAAATCTGAAGTAAAGAGTTTTTGAAGTGATTCGTGAGAAATGATTTTACGGATTCTTTCTGACGAATTTATTTTTCGAAATTGTAACTATTTAAAGCAAAGAGAAAGAGAGAGAGAGAGAGGGGAGAGAGAGAGAGAGAGAGAGATGTATTTTTTTGATTCAAAGATATTCTTAGTGTTATCGTGACAAAGAGGAAAAATCTATAACTCATCGGATATATAGCTACGCGTTCTTTTCTCTACGTATCTCTTTATTATCATTTCTTTTACTGTCTGTACGTGCTATATTGAAATTATTTTCAAAAATTATTACTCTTTATGTCTATGCTTTTAAATATCCTGCGGTAGTATTTTCTGAATGCCTCGAGCTATTATCATATTTACGTAGTAATCGAGAATGTACAGATAGATGGAGGCCCGAATGGATATAAAATCTCGACGAATAAACGCGAGAAAATCAATTCCACTTAATTTATATATTATATTATATTAATTATGAAATTTCATAAGAAACTTTTTTTATGTTAAATTATCATAAATTAATGTATTTAGTACTAATTTATATAACTTCTCTGATAACGCGTAGAGTTATAGTTTCTCAACTAAAAGTTTAATTCACAACACCATGAATTAACTTCAATCGTATTAGAAACGTCGTCAGTTGCACAAATCTTATTACTACGTACATCTATACAATATGTCTGTACGGGGTGGGGCATGTAAATGGGACAATTTCAATATTTCTATTACTCGTAACATTTATAAACAATAATATTCGGAATAACGCTATCAAACGGTAAGTATGGAACAATATATTTGATTATAGCGATACTTTCACTATTTTCAATATATATTTATACCTCTTTAATTAAATTAAATTATGACGAGTTTAATAAACCATAATAATATTATGAATTAAATGTATCAATCGAGAAGATTACAAATTTCGTAAATTTTTCATCCTCAGAAATCGAAAAATTTTAGTTTCTCATAGTATTGCCTAATATGAAAATTATCGAAATTTCGTTTGTATCATTAGTAATGTTTAATTAATAAATTATGTAAACGCGATAAGATAGCAATATAATATAATAACTAAGCGCTCGATGTAAGATAACGTAAAAGATATAGAGTGAGTAGCTGGGAATAAGAATGCAACAACCTCTTTGTAATACGCTATCGGCCAAAAGCACAAATAAATTATTATTATTATTATTACCATTATTATCGTTCATTTATATGACAAATGTAACGTGATCGAATAGAAGAAAGGTAAAAATAAAAAAAGGAGAACATTGTTCCAAAGAATGTAATTTTACGCCTAATGATTTTATCGTGATTAGTATTCGGAAGTGAACCTTGCTTTTAATATTGGCTTTAAAATAGGGTGGCAGTCTGGGTTCGGAGGAATCTTACGACGACATGCGACAACTTGTCGGGGTAAGAAATACAGCTAATTAACTAGATTTTATATCCGATCGATCGTAGTTTATATCAGAGTTAAATAAGCGTATGCATGAATTTTGCATGAAATATTTTATCCTCTCGCCAACTTTCGTTTTGTTACAATCAATATCTATTGATTGATATTTTGTAATTGTATGAAATTAAATATATGATACGAAGAATGGAAAATAATGAATTTCGTCGATTACGATGATCATTAATTCAAATTGGATCGTTGAAAATCGAACAGTGGATTTCAATCATTCTGAATGAGATCAGACTACAATATGATATTTCTATATATATGTATAATATAAATTCCTATCGAGCGAATATTTCATCGGCCTAGTATCATGCTAACAGAATATTTTATTATTAAAATGTCTATTCGCATAATATTTTCAACGCAAAGATATTCTATGCAAATTTGATTTTGGTTATTATTAATATATAATTTTTATAACAACACACGTATATACGAATATTAGATAGTTGAAAGCTTGGACGCGGTAAATCAAAGGATTTACAATTTATGAGATCTTTCGACGAACGATTCGATCTTTTTCTGTTGCCTCAAATAACAAGAATTTTATTAAATTGAATCAGTACTTATAGATTTCTGTGCTTGATTAATACGAATACTTTGACAAGAAACTTTTTCACTTATTTTCTTTTATCGCTGTATGCTTTTTGATATAACCAATTCTTGTCAAATCATGTTTCTACTCTTACTATTTTTCTTTCTTCTTCTAATTTATCTCATTTCTTGTCGATATAAATGAGATATAATTTTATAGGAAAAGAACGAAGAATCTGGAAAATTCAGTAGTCTACCTCTGGCCAGTTTTAATTTCATCAATTCCATCATTGGCAGTGGTGTTATTGGTAATTCGAATATATGATATAGTTAAAAAAAATCCTTCAACACCGAATTATAAAATGTAGAAATGTTTAATATATTTTTATATATCTATCTATCTATCTATCTATCTATCTGCCTATATATACAGGGTGGTTGATAACTGGTGGTACAAGCGGATAAAAATTTTTCGTTTGAGGCTTTGTTTTCGAGAAAATCGGCTTTGAATTTTCGCTCGAAAAAAAAAAAAAATTAAAAAAAGAAATTTTTATTCTATATTTTCGACTTCTTTTTTCCGCCTCTTTCAGAATCAACCCCTTTCCGCTTGTACCACCAATTACCAACTACCCTGTATATATCCGATTAAGAAAAATTCGTCATTGTAATTGAATGTAATACAATTATATGAAATATATTTGTTTTATCTACATATGTCAATTTGTGTAGAATAAAAAGCGGTTGTGTGTAAAATTCCAAGTATGTATCTTAATATCTAGTCAACACTTCTAATTGGTGATTCCTTTTTGCGAAATTTTAATGGTCTCCTCATCTTTATTGAGCATCTCGCGTTATTCAGCTACTCCCATATATAACTTTAGTTTCAACTTATCTTCGTTTGTAAATGAAAAATGAGATATATTTTATGCAAAACGGCAAATATACATATAGTATACGTTTATACGTACATAGGAGATTATAGGTTTGCATTCGGAGCCTTTGGTTTGCATCAGGAACCTTGGCCTTCTTTAAATTTTGGGATTCGTATCAGTTTTATCTTTTTCAGGGAGAAGCTGTTGGCTCGATGCCTACTCCCTTTGGATCATCTCGTATCGGACGAATGATTCATCAGGGATCTCTTATTTATGTAACCATCGTGTTCGTTCGGTCGTGTACCATCGGTTATGGGATCGAAAACGATTTTCAACAGTGATCTTATTTATTAATTAATAACAATCACAGTGAATCGACGAGTTGCAAGTTAGAAATTACGAACGCTTTGTAAATCTTTGCAAATAACACCGATAGCTATGAAGATATATTTCACAATCTGTTATTTACTTACATTGCGGCATCGTAACGATAAAAATCTATAAAATAATACTCATTTCATTTTTTAAGAGACAAAGTAAAGATTGTTTCGGTGTTTAAGGAGTAACAATTATTTCGAATCGCACGAAGAAACGAAAGAAGGAGGAAACATTGATTAATACAATTTTCAGGTATACCCTACGCTCTTCATCAGGCTGGATTTGGCCTCGGGATAGTATTATTAATACTAGTAGCAGGCCTCACTGATTACTCTTTAATTTTAATGATTAGGAGTGGAAACATTTGCGGTGAAATGAGTTACCAGGGTTTAATGAGAGCCAGTTTCGGTCGTACAGGATTCTATATTCTTACGACTCTGCAGTTCATTTATCCATTCATAGGTATATGCATCTTTTATAACCACAGGGTAGTAGTCGTAATAACGATTAATCCTACTATTCTCCTCGCGTCTTCTTCAATATCATATCTTCTTTTCAAATTTTCTGGCACATTTTGAAATACATTGACGAAAGATAGTAAAGTGTTTATATATCGTATATTAAAATGAAACATTCAAACGTTATCTTACGTTTCGATCCCGCCGCGGTTTTCAAATTTTATGATTTAATCTCGTTTTAGTTTCAACCCTGAAAGAAGACTTTTAATGATTCGATAAAAACTTTAGCATAAAGTTGTAGCGTGAAGTCACGCGTATCAATAACGATCCTTTCATATTTTTCACAAATTAAAGAAATTTTGTAACCGTATAGAGAAAGTATAATTTGGTCGAAAATGATTTTCATATCCAGCCATACCGTAGATTCCTGGAGGATAGCAGGGTTTTAATCGTTTATTACGAGAATTAGAATCGCGATTGCGAGTCTTTTCTATTAAAGTTAAATCATCGACCTATTTTATTACCTAGAATTATCTGAAACACGTATTACCTATTATGCTCCACAATTATATGTAGATAACAAAGTTTCAAGTAAAGAAAAAGAAAAAAGAGAGAATAAGTAAAACGAATATGTTTGAGGTAAAAAAGAAAAAAAAAAAAGAAAAAGAAAGGAGTTTGGTGAACTTTCTGAAGCAGGTGTCCGAATCAAAGCAACGTATCGGAAAATACTCGCTTTCGCGCACCATTGAAGCTCGTTTGGAGAACTTTAGAGTGCAGCGGCTCTTGTATATAAGAGGCTACCATTCGTACACTAACTTATTCGTCTTTTCCTTTTCAGCGATGGTCTCTTATAACGTTGTTGTCGGCGACACGGTGACGAAAGTGCTAATAAGGTTAACAGGGATGAGCGAGACAAGCATTTTCGCTCATCGTCAAGTGGTCGTCTTGTTCGCGACCGTTTGCATCACTATACCGCTGTGTCTTTATAGAAATGTTGCTCGTTTGGCCAAGATCTCGTTTCTTTCGTTGGTCTGCGTTGGTTTCATTCTATTGGCCATTTTAATTCGGATGGGTACGATGTCAGCAATTGTGTGAGTAATCTTTCAAATTTCCTTCCTCTTCTTTCAAAATTCTCTTTCAAAACATACACTTCCTTTTTCCAAAAATTAATTGTTTATAGCTGCACGATCGCGTAAAAGTCGAGTCGCGGCTGAACGTCAATTTTTTTACCTTAACGCTACGTTAAAGAAACGTTAAAGAAACAAAGTATGCCATTTTTCACATCGTATTTGTATTACACGTACATTACGTTGGTTTGCCGTGCAATATTATCGCCTGGTCTTTTTCTATCTCCTTCTTCTCTTCCCTTTCTATTGATGATAAATGACGATAAATGACGACAATCCCTAGGCAATTAAACGTGGAATCGATTCGATTTCCAGGCCAAGCCAAGAGGATAGTTGGCGATTCGCGAATTTCCCCGGCATTATTCCATCCGTTGGAATTATGGCATTCGCCTTTATGTGCCACCATAATACATTCCTTATCTACGAGTCTATAGAAAGGGCTACTCAACAAAAGTGGGACATCGTCACCCATTGGTCGCTCTTCACTTCCTTCGTGATCGCAACAGCTTTTGGAATCATCGGATATGCCACGTTTACCGCGTATGTTCAGGGTGATCTTATGGAAAATTATTGCTGGGACGATGATCTCATGAATTTTGCCAGAATCATGTTCAGCGGGACTATTCTACTTACTTTTCCCATTGAATGCTTCGTC
Organism: Bombus bifarius; assembly: GCF_011952205.1. Taxonomy (NCBI): domain Eukaryota; kingdom Metazoa; phylum Arthropoda; class Insecta; order Hymenoptera; family Apidae; genus Bombus; species Bombus bifarius. Next base: position 60,813 of record NW_022885385.1, read on the forward strand.
ACAAGGGAGGTGAGTTATCTTAATTTTGGCAATATCGTTTCTTAAGTTCTAGGCCAGTATTCAAATTCTTTGAGAATTACTCGTGTTATATATTCATTTTTTCCTTCGATATTACAAAATATTTTAAGGCTCTTCGTGCTTTGTCTAAATGCTGAAAATTAATATTTCGCGATTAGACAACTACATTAAATTATTCATATTGTATACTTTATCAGTAAAACATTGAATATCATCTTAAAGACTCCTCGTTGTAAAAACCTATCGTAAAGATTAATATCTAACAACGAAATAACTGTACATCCTTTGGATTTGAATTACTACAAAAATTACTATCAAAATTTACTTAAAAAAATATTATTTAGCGGTAAACCAACTCTATTTTCTTTGTATTCGAGTGTTAAGAGACTTTTACAGATTTACCTCCAGCATCGAATGAGTTTTATTAATTAGAACAATTGTATTTCGTTCCCTTTAAATTCACAACGTAAGAGGTAAGACGATAGACGCGAAAATTATCGTAAATGAAAATGGCACGGGTGTAAGAAAGATTACGGCGTCGTAACATTGGAATGTCGTGAATAATGGAAAGTGAATCGTGGAAAAGAAGGTGGAGAGACCTGAATAAAGGAACTAGGTAAATTGAATTGTACGTCAAGAATATAATAGTCAGAGCAAAATATACTGGAGATGTTTGCTAACAACTAATCATAAAATTTATCGCGATATTACCGTTAATGTTTAACCTAACATCAAAGGATAAACATTGATTCATAATTGACTATCGATTTGAAAATTAAAAATTGCAATGCTTCGAAATTGAACAAATTTATTCGATACAAGCTTTTCAATTAAATATTATTGAGTTTTTCTAATAGCTAAAGTGTTCTACCACCGAATATCTACTTATTTAACTATTAATAATCTCTCTCAGTAATAAAAAACATCAATGGTAACCCTTCCCCTCAGAGCGTTCACCTCAAGGAGAAGCAGTTACTTGATCGAGTTTTACACTGAAGTAACATATATCCAACTAAGTTCTCCTCAACCACCATAAAGGATAAACGAAATTCATAATTTAATGATATCTGTGATCAGAGATGTTAACGAACTGAATTAATTTTCCTTCGTCGTCAAGCATTAATAACAAATAATAAAATTGTATCGAGATTCATGAAATATTCACAATTCGGTCTATTGCTCCTTTTATCGATCTCTAGTTTCGTTGCATAATTGTAAAGTTTTCTCGAAACATTTTATGTTCTTTTTTTAAATTATTAATTAGAAATTAATTATTAATTAATTAGAAATTATTTCTAATTAACCGATATATTTCTATAAATCCTCCTCTTCTTAAAATCTCATTTAAATGTCAATTAAAGTCAGAAAATTATTTGTTGCGCAATGTTAATTATCGCATGAACATGTACAGTTAATTTTGAATTACTCGCGCTGTTTTTCTATAAAATCTCTATCTGATTTTCTATAAAAATTAGGATTAGACGAGGAGAGTAAAGAGAAGGAAAAGGATTTAGAGAAATTTTCCATAAACGCATGAATATCCGCGATTATCTAACGACAACACATGGAATCTATTGCCCGTTAAAACGATTATTTAATAAATTGTATACAAAAAATTGTATACAAGATTAAAAGTTCGACGTAAGGTCGAAAAATTTGTGAAAATTTGTTCCAGGTAATACTGACAGCGATTAAAGGGACCGATGAGCTCGAAGATCATACTGCATACGTCCCTAACTCCGACCGGAAATACTTGATAATTACTTTGTCGATAGTGGTTGTCGCATACCTGATATCGATGTCAACAGATTGTCTGGGTGTGGTTCTCGAATTGAATGGAATCCTCGCTGCTGTACCTCTAGCTTACGTTCTACCTGGCCTGTGCTACCTCAAACTCGAAGATGGACCAATTCTTTCCTCCAAAAAGCTTCCGGCGCTTGGTTTGATGTCCGCTGGCGTGTTTGCCGCGGTCTCTGGTTTGCTGTTGCTGATCCTGAACAACGATACTTCCAGTTCCTGCGTGCATGGACAGGTAATGCCGTATTGTATCGAGGGTATGAATAGCACGAGTTTCGATTCAAGCATGAAAAGTACCATTAGTCCGATATAATCGAGCACGTTCGAATTGGCCGAGGAATTTTCAAAAGCTTTTATTCAAAACCGATGATAGCTTTGCGATGCTCCAAGTTACGGTTTCAATTTCAAGTCAAAGGAATTTCAATTTTCTCCGTCTTTCTTTCTGGTTTCTTTTTGGTTTCTTTTTGGTTTCTTTTTGGTTTTTGTGGTTTTGGTAATCGAATGCCACAAGTATGAAGGAGCATGATAAATCACGTTTTGTGTTTCTTATGGAAGAGCGATTTTTAAATTCAATATGTTGTCTAGATGTTCTTTCGTTTGATCCTGGAAATGAGTACGTGTCTTTCTTACTCTTTTATTTGTTAAAAAAATTTATCAAAAGAGAAGACATATATATTAATAACATTAGTATTAATCAAGTTGAACTAATTTCTCATATAATAATTTCACTTATTTTCAAAAAGCTTACATATTTGTATCCATCCATCCATCCATTATTCTCTTCTCCGACCATTTCATATTAAAATACTCTTTTTTTGGTCACCAAATGACACAAAAGTCGGAAAATCATCAAAAATAGATTATCTCAATATATTCTTTCCATGTGATCTTCGGTCTTCGATCGAAATAGGATAAGGTATAAAATTAGACCGCGGAGATTTATGCAATTTCATGTTTTTTATGAGCAATTATGAAGAAAAAAAGAGATTTATTTTACTCACTAAATATGATAATGAATACTGTACTTTGGGTATAACATGTATACCTATTTTTGAATATCGTGACCATTCTGGGCTTTCTTGCACCTTTAAATTTCCCACGAACACATAAAAGTCCGCAGTCTACTTATAGTAAATCATGCTTTAACATTGGTGGAGCATCATTACATTATTGCCAGTAACATTATTATTGTTATCGGAACGAAGGGGAGTAGGATTTTGTTTGATTAAATCGAGAAACGAAAATCAAAAGCTTTCTCGTCCACGGTTGAAATCTACGTGCTTACATATGCCGTAGATATTATAGTAATGTAACTACTGAGAAATCTCGGGGAGGGGGGCGGGGGGAATATATCATGCTGAACAAGCGAAAACACGTTGGAAGTTTAAATATGTTATAATACACGATGTACCATGAGTAGATTGATGAGACAACTATTTGTTAATATATATCGGCACTTTATTCCGTGGAATGCGTGAATTTAAATATTTTTCAAATCAGAAAACTATAGACAATATCGTAATATATGACCTTGCGTTGCGCACATTTCTTTCGGTGTTACAAAATCATTAATTGTGACGAGATTAATAGAAATCATGCCTAGCTCTTCCCTTAATTAATTTTAATATTTTATAATACGAGCCGGGTCAACTGAAACATCTTATGATTAACGATGATTTAAATCTTTTAATTCCATAGAATCATACCTGTTATGTTCTTTTTTTACGGCCTAAAATATTTTTCATCAATATTTAGTTCATGGTATTTTTAATATTTAACATTTAATATTTAATTGTTCGATTTAGCGGTACTAGGTAAAAAACATCGTAATTTCTCTCTTATTTTTTAATCGATAAATATGTATCTTGTTCTTATAATTGTTAAGTTATCGATTTGCAAAATGTTTGGTAGCTGGAATTTACGTGGTACCTGGGTGAACATACATACTGATATAGAATACGTACGATTGGTCCGACGAATACATAAGTAGCTTTATAAATGGCAGTGTTGCAGTTGATTACAAATGTAGGGATTGAATGGTGGGTGAGAAATTATTTACCCGAGTCGTAATCATTTCATTCCAAACAGGCAACGTATAATTATACCGAAGCCAAAGAGGCTGTTGGACGAATTAATTGCAAATGCTATATTTAATTGCTTGCAGATGAAGCACATTATTTAGCCGACATAGCAGTGTAAGGTGTTCCACGAAACGATAGATTTTCTATTTAAATCTAAAAAGCATATAGTATTTATTGATAAATATAGCTGCCAATAAATTACCATTCATATAGAGCCATGAAACTACTTTCGATTGATTAATTTCATCAAACGATAAGAAATATTTATAGAGAGACTTATTTTGATGAAACGAAAAATGGAAGAAAAAGACGGTAGGTAGGGAGTTAAAGAAACGGGGAAAAAGTATGGCGATGGATCCGAGCATGATGGAAAGCATCGAATAGGAAATTGAAGAGAAAATTCTATTTTTTCTTTTTGATGATGAGTTGATATATGAATAATGGAACTGAATGCATAATATCGAGAAAAAATATTATTTCCATCGAATATCAACTCTCGATGCAACTCGCAATGATGCAACATCAGAACGATACTCATTATAATTAAATAAATAATATTAATAAGCTGTTGCGACACTATTTTTCGAATCTTTATCATAGGGGCATATTACGAAACAAAGGGTAGCATACCAAGATTTTGTATTAAAAAAAGAAAGAGGAACAATATGATACAATTGTTTTTTCATTCGATATTGCATCGAAAGTATCGAAAGTATTTTGTAACGTGAGAAAGGATTTACTTAATTGCAGATCATTCTACAGTTTTTTATTTTCTTCTACACAGTTTGTCAACTATTCTGCAATTTTTTTTGCACAGTTGATATATTTCTAAACATAGTAAACGCGTCTATAGCGTATACGTATAGTCCACGCGTATAGTAACGCGTTTTCTTTCTTTTTCTATCTCTTCTCTTTTTTTTCTTCTTTTTAACACTATCGAAATCGAATTATATTTGTTTTCTGAAAGAGTTTAGTTTTAACATAGGTGAAATATACAAGATATTTCGTAGGACCGGTGCAATTAAAAAGGTAGATATTTGAAAATCTAAAACAAGATAACTTACTGGAACTTTCAACAGCACACAATTATCTTTACCTTCCTGTTTTCAATATAATTATTCGATAAACATTCAATTTTTATTTTTTCAAGCCAATTAAAATAGTATAATCTTTACAATACAAAATAAGTGTGTGTGCATGTGTGTGTATGTTATGAAAAATAAAGTCAATTTATGTAATAAAACTTGCAAACAGTTATCTTGTTTTAGACGTATTGTAGAAATGTTTGATTTTTTAATTGCATTAAATCCTAAGAAGTGCAACGTATTAGGCCTAATAGGTATTAACTAATGTACATGAAAAAGTATAATTCGCATAGAGGGAGGATATAAAACAATCAGAGACCACGATAACGAAAGTATTTATCGAAAACCGATAAAGAATCTAATTATTTAAATTACGCTCCGGTTTGAAATCTTTATGCTTATTATAAAGAGTTCGCGCAAAATCTACCGGGTGTCCGTAAAATTTGTATTTTGTATATCTGTATATCCTGTATATGTGTGTATCTATGTGTACTTATCTCTCTGTCTAACTATACAGAATATATACCAATGTAACAAAGTATTATTATGGTGCAAACGAAAGTATTGCATCTTAGAATAAACCTGTATTTTCTTAAAATAATGTTATTAAAATTTATTATATCATTTTTAATTGTAATCTTCATATACTATATATATATATTAGGTTGTCCGAAAAGTTTCTTTCGTTTTATAAGGAAATAATAGACGCAAAATGTTTTTTGTTTCATATTAGTTTATTGAATTATGCACCAACATAATAATAGAAATAGAATGAAACAGATCATACCTAATTCAATAAAATAATATAAAACAGAAATTATTGTTCGTCTATTATCACCTTATGAAACGAAAGAAACTTTTCAGACAACCTAATATATTATAAATGCGATATAATTTCCATTTTCATAGAATATAATATGAAAAATAAATCAATTGTTTCTTTTTATAGTTAAGGAATCTCAAAGGATGTAATACTTTCATCTATGCTAATACATTAGATCGTGTATTTAAAAAATGAGCTCATATTACGACGATTTTTTCGATCGTAATTCTACACGAATTTTTTACATTGTTCCGATGGATAGACTCGTTCTTAAGGTAAGGCCCTCAACTTTTATTAATACTTCGTATAGATATAGGAATGTATCAGCCAAAATGTGTAAAACTTTAGGAAACCGTGTATATAGTAAAAAACCAAAGTTTCAAGAACTATAAAGTTCATGTAACAATTAGAAATTCTTGAAACTTAAGAAACTTCTGGAAAGTTTTTTAATAGGTAACATTTGCCAAAAATAGTTGCTATATATATCTGCCGAAAATTATACAACTTAATCAATTTTTTATTTCTTAGAAAAATCACGAGGTATTCTAATTACATTAAAGTAAAAATTTTGCCACTTTCTCGACTCTTCTCATTTCTTCTTATACTCTTACCCACATTTTGTAAAAGCTGGATTTCTTTAGTTTTCAAATAGTTTTTCTAAATTAAAAGGATCCATTAAGATTTTGGCAAAATAGAATATATAAGAAAGTAGAAGCATTGTAATTAAAAATATAATACGTACTACTACTAACTCGCTAACAAAAGAGAAGCTATACAATGCACAACAAGTTAAATTATATTCTACGGGCACCCGGTATCTTTTTATGTAACCAAAAGAGTATATAAGATTAAAAATTGAACATGAGTCATGTGAAACAACAACAACAAACAAGCAGCATCAGCAGCAGCAACAACAAACAAAAACAGTCATTATTGACAATCGCGCATTACAGACCAAGAACTACAAAAAAGAAAGACATAAGCAAGAAATGATAATTCGAATTCGTCAGATGGATTCCGTATAGAGAATGTGTAAAAAAAAGAAACCGTAGAGAGAGAATTAAGATACTCGAGAAGATACAACAGGTTCCTAATTCTCTTCTTAAATCGCAGTCTTTCGTTTACAATCGTGATCATACTTTTCTATGATTGCTTCGCACTATTTGCATAAAAAGAAACAAATACATTTTTACACGCATCATCTATTTTCCAATCACTTATTTCTACGATTATACTGTACAAAATTAAATTTAACTAATGTTCAAACAGAGCTACCTATCGAGGAAAGAAACTCAAGTCTATTTTAAACGAAATATTTTCCAATCGGTTTAAATATTTTAATCGATTAATGCTCACAATTACTCTATTACGATTTATAAGTTTTGCACATGTTTGTTTTTTAAGACTATCGCCATTTCTTCCGAAAGAAATTCCTTTTTCTAATGTTTGAATATTTTTTAATCGTGTAAAGAATGCACAAAACTGGAAAAAGATTGCACTGAATATATTGTATATAGCCAATATTGTTTCTTCTGATATAAGGATATAACGCAATAATCTATTGTGATCTAACCCGTTAGATATAGAATCTTTCTTGGAATGTATATTTTTTCCTTGGAGAAACTGTTGCGACGACCTTCCAAAAAACAGATGCTTTATTTTTAAAAACAACAAAGAGAGATTTATTATTGTTCACACAACTATATGGATATATAGAGATATGTATGTATGTATATATTGCAATCTAACGGGTTATGAACGATGTTAATAACATACCTAAGATTGTTCTATCATTCGTACGAACTGTTTATCGTTGAGCAAATGGAAACTTCCATTTCGTCGAAACCAGGACGAGTGATTACTCAGCGACAGACATGATGTTGAAAAACTGACTTGAAACAATTGGTTAGTAATAACAAGTTTTCAAGCACTATCTGCTTCAAAATGAAACCGTATTTGTATACAATTCAAAGCATATGATATTATATAGAACTGTAGGTAGTTGATTGATTGAATTTGTTTTCAAAAATTATTTAATAAAAGCGAAAGGAAAAGGAATGACGTATTGAATAAAAATACAGCGGGAAGTTCTACTAGTAACGTTACCGTAATCTGGAAACTTGCCTTTCTTAATGCGTTTAATTCAATATAATTTACGTATATAAAGAAATATTATTTTAATATTAGAAGATATCTCTTTCTAATTCGACTGATATTTTAGTATTAAATTCAAACTAAATACAAATGATATTAAAATAAGATGCGCGCGCAACTGGTTTTAATATCTGAATATAATTTCTTGATAAACATGTTTTCTTTTCTATTGTTTGTCGTATATTATGAAATACACACTCGCGCGCGCGCGCGCGCACACACACACACACACGCGCGCGCGCTTTATAATTCTATAAGAATAATTTTATGGAATTAACTAATTTTTGGAATAAAAATATACATTAGGTTCAACCTCGATTTTCAAGGGAATATAATATTGAAAAGTATAGAGAAACAAAAAGAAAATCCATCAGATGTGTAATTTGAGTTTTGCTCCAGTGAAAGGTGCGTTGTAAAATTGTTGCCAGAGAATCTATGAATAAATGCAAGTGTATTTACTCTGTGATACGTGTACAGATAGTCTATTTGTATGTTTCGTTGAAACAAGTCTATACTTAAAATGCTCTATTGTAAAGTTGATTGAATTTCAGATGAATAAATTCGAACAATAAAAGAACGAAAGGCGTTTAAAATCAGAATTAAATATTTTCCTATCTTTTTCCTACCTTTCTCCTTCCTTCCTTTTTCTCTGCACTCTCTTTCTTTATTCTGTTATTTCACTTGCAGAAAATCTTAATCTTAAGAACAGACATATTTGCATACACATGTTAATACATCATACTGCGCATGTGCGTGCGTATTATGGCGACATTTAAACTGACATTTAAAATACATATAATATAAGTACATGTCTATTCTTTATGTATTTCTAATAGATGCACATATAAATGATTATTAAATAGTACGTAATTATTTGTTTAACGTATACAAATAAATATGTTTGCTGTATGTTCAATGAATAACATAAAAAGTAAAATATACTTTTGATGTTGCTTTGAGGACAAAGTAACTTATTAGTTCTTTATACAGGATATAAATAGAGGTTAAGAATAGAAAATAGAATTATAATCTCTTGAAATGGTTTTAATTCCCATATAATCGACCACATAATCTTTTCTGTGAAACGATGTTTTTTATTTAAAACTTCCAAGCGTGTTATAAACTATTTATAGTATCATATGTACTGTATGTGCTTAAATCATTATATTTCTCTATGAATTGTATTTCTTGTCATATCTTTTATGCAGATATCGATTTTGTGATATCTTCTTCATACTTATAACTATCAAATAGTTATTCAAATTTCATCTAATGTTTTGTTATTAATTTTAAACATTTCCTAGCTACAAGTGCATCGAACAAGAGAAGTGTTCAAAAACATTGTCGGTTTCCTAAGAGGGGGAGATCGAGTCGTAGCTTGACTCCCAAATGCATTAAAATGGAAGTTTCGAAACACGAGCAATTAGTTGATACATATGAGAAAATTTATGGAGATGAATGCCGAATCTGTTTGAAAAAAGCTGTTGAAATTTGTGAACTTTTTAAAAATGGGGACGCTATTCCTCGAAAACTTATGGCCGTTGCTTCTGTACAGGTTAGTTTGTATCACCTTTTGCGATAATAACATATTAAAAACTAATTCCTTGAAATTCTATTCCTTTCTTCTGTACACATGCTTTTGATATTAATATTTAGTATGTCTTTCATGCCCCTCGATGAAACTTTTTCAATCTATATGTGACCTATATTAACAACAACTAATTAAAGCCAACAACATTTAGAAAGAAATTTGAAATCTTGAAAAATATAAAGCAATTAGAGAACTTTACTATGTTTTCAATAAATTTGTCATCATCTTGAACTTGTATTTCTTCAATTGTTTTGTTATTATCCTATTATTTATATATCTATATAAAGAAGTTTTCTATCCAACTGCAATAACGCTTATTACTTTTGTAAACTTAAATATCATCGATTACAATTTTAATGTAATAATAATGTACTAATGATTTTAGAAATCGTGTTATAATGAATTTAAATACATATGCTGCATACAATGTAGTAACATTTTTTATAGTTCTCCTGTAAATTATACGTTTGTATGGATTTTATTTATGAACATTAAAGAGATACATGTATGTCGTTTTAGGTTGAAGAAGGAGATGGTTTACCACCAGTGATTTGCTTGCCTTGTAACCAGCGTTTAGATGCATCTTACGATTTTAAATGTCAAATACAAAATTCAGATGAGAAGCTTCGTCAAATTCTAAAGCTGAAATCCTCTTCTAACGATTCTGTTACCAACGCCAGCACCATAGTTACAGCAATAATCGCTGATGTGATATCTAGCGTAATATCTTCTGAGAAAGAAAATACAGAAAAACAAGAAGTTTGTTCTACAAATTTCTGCAATGATAATTTTTGCTTTACGAAAGATGAAACAGCTTTTTGTCTCAATTCAGGGAAGAACTTGTTTTGTTACGAAAAAGAATCGTCACATAGTCGATTAAACGATACAGAGCAAAGAAAGAGCCTGGAAAATGTAAATGTTTATAAAAGTTTATTAGAGGATGATTCTGCAAGACAAATCGATTCGATAAAACAAGAGTTTGTTTTATTAGACGATCATATAGTACAAACTAAAGATGTTCCATTAAAGGGAGAAGCGAATATCGAAGAAGGTCAACAGATGTCAGAAGAGACATCAAAGACAGATAGTATTCAAGATGATGATGATGATGATGATGATGATGAAAAACCATTAATTTCACGCACAACTAGATTACGCTGTACACGATGTATCAAGTCTTTTCGTACAAAAGTGGCCTTGCAGAGACACGCCATTGTACATAAACGTAAAATCAAATTACGTTATGTTTGTTATGTTTGCGATAAACAATATCCTACGTTTGCAAAAGTGAAAAATCATGTTGCAATTTGCCACGAAGCTCGCGATAGGAAAGAAAATATTCAACATAAGAGAATTAGTTATGAGCAAAATAAAGCAATCGCGAGTGTGCAAGATAAAAGGATTAATAGTAATAGTAATGTCCAAGTAAGTATTTAAATTGGATTTTAGATAGACTTTGCCCAAGATTTTTGGCCAAGGAAGATCATTGCAGCTATTATATTTTACCATAAACTAGTTTAAAGTCGTCGTATTGTCATATTTCAGGATAAAAGAATAAAAATTAAAAAAAATGATGACTCTCCTAAGGAACAGCGAAAAAGCTTAAAATTTACTTGCAAAGTGTGTTCAAAACAATTTACTTATCAAAAATCTTTTATCACACACGCTAAAAGTCATCCAGAGTATAAAATGGAAGAATTGGATGATTCGTCTCAATGTTGGGTAAAAGAAAGATGTACAGAAACCGTGGTGGAAGAGGAAGAAAATGAAGAAGAGGAAGACGAAGAAGATGAGGAAGATGAAAACCTTCCTGCTGAAAGTTTACAGTGCACTCAATGTGGGAAGTTGTTTGCAACAAAAAGAAATCTTAAAAGGCATGTCTCCACACATAGTGGATTAAAATACACGTGTGAAACATGTGGTAAAGGATTCTCAAGAGTGGATAAATTAAAAGATCATGAACAATCAAAGCACAAGGCTGAATTATTCGACAATTCTGATTTGGATGATAAAGAGGACACAGACAATGTAGTTAATAAAGGTGACTGTTTAGAAGGAAGAAAGAAAGTAAGTAAGTTATTAAACTCGAAACTTGAAACTTTTCTTTATTTTTAAACTAAACTAATTTGTTCAATAATATTGGAATATTATTTTAGGATCGTCACAATAGACCTCACAAATGTGCAATCTGCCCTAAATCGTTCGCGCAAGCGCAATCGCTAGCGAATCACATAGAACGTCATAAGCGGGTAAAAGAAACTCAAAAAAGATTTCTTTGTGAAGTCTGTAGCAAATGTTTTGCACAGAGTGGTTCTCTGGTTGCGCACATGCGTACACATACAGGAGTTAAGCCATACGTTTGTAATGTGTGCAGTAGAGCATTTACGAAGAGCACTTATCTACAATTGCATCTACGTACTCATAGCGGTGAAAAACCTTATATTTGCCAGTATTGTAGCAGGGCGTTTGCACGTGCTAACACATTAGCACGGCACATAACAATGCATACAGGGGAAGCAAAATATCATTGTCAGATTTGTACAAAGTCATTTAGAAGACTGACTTCGTTGAATGAACACACTTATACGCACACTGGGCAGAGACCATACGCTTGCAAAATTTGTACAAAGAGATATAACAATGCAGGGTCACTTTACGCGCATAGAAAGAAATGCAAGGCACAGCAATTATCTAACCCTGGATTCGCGGTTTCCGTGGAAACCTGTACTGTATCAGAACAACAAGAAGTAGACGTTCCACAAGTTTTGATCTATTCCCACAGGAAATTAGTAGAGGACGCAACTGTTGGGCAAGTCACGCCCACACCACAGTACATGCTCGCAAATGTACACAATCAGAAGAATTTGGGATCAAATGTTATACAACCGTTTCCAGTGGATGATTCAAATGTTTATACAATTAATACGAAGCAATTTAAGAATCCCTATTATACAATTTATCCAAACATGTAAAATAATAACGCGCGTGTGTGTGTGGGAGATTGATTAAAGAATGCCTTTTTTAGAGCTACTCCTCTGGTCTTTTTCTTTGCCATGTTTTTCCTTTTTTGAACAGTTACTGAATAAAAATGCGAAAATAAGGTGAGAGAGACCTCTAAGGTGGTAAGTACATACTATGGAGTAAGTAAATAAACAAATACAAGGTAAAAATACATGTAAAAATTAAAGCTTTTAAAAGATCATTTAAGCCTAATATTCTTAATTGTGAAAATTATAAAACGACATTTGGTAGTACGGAAGTTTTAAGAATTGATATATCAATATATATCGTAATAAAGTTCTGTATTTTAGCAATCATGGTAACGTTAACACTGATAAAGGAATTATAGCAGTGTTTTCAGTAATAAACATAATAATAAGGGATGCATTAATAAGGGGTGCTGGAAAAGAAACAACGCAGAAGGGTTACTAAAATCCGATCGTCTTTCACTCTATACAAACCCGATCAACAAACCGTGAGTGGAACGAAATGTTCTTGTTTCGCAACGCTAATTCACTGCTAATATTTATGAAACAGAAAATTCTCACAATCAAACGCGAAGAGTGCTTCGTTATATCTGCAATATTAATTAATCTATCATTTACAAAAAAAAAGGAAAAAAATAAAAAATGTCTGAAAATTCCCGAAATTTGATGCTCAACGCTAATAAATATTAATCTACGCACTCGTATTTAAGCAATACAGTGTCCGACAAATACAGTCGGAAGGTTTGGGCATTTTGTAAACGCAACTCTACTTAAGAAAACGCGATCATTCATTATCGCAACGCTAACTCTTACAGTGAATTTAATGAAAATTACTATTTACTATATGATAAAGCTATTTCAAATATTCTGGTATTGCTACTTGCAATATTATAAAATTAATTGAAAATTAACATTTTTATAGTCTAATTTTAAACAATAGAAAATAGGATAAATTCTGATACGTATAGTTCTATAAGAAATTCTAAAAATTCATAATAAAATTTGCAAAAGAAAATCGCGATATCGTAATTCGCAACTCTAAAGCAAACGCGATTATCATTTTATCGCAACTCTAATTCAAACCGTAATCATTTTCTCGCCACACTAATAAAAAGCCGCGATGTTATCTCGCAACTCTAATATAACCCGTAATTAATTTATCGCAACACTAATAAGAAAAATCGCGATTTGCCCAATGGGACGACGGACCGATATATCCATCGGCCAAAAAAGCAAACTACTACTACTACTACTACTACTACTACAAATACTAAAAGTGGGCATAGTGACAAAGTAGTAACAATAATGACTTCCCATGCTCTGGATGACCCAGAGGATGGGGAGTCATTAGTAGTTGCCCTCTTGAGTGGCAGTTTGCCGGGCCTCTTCGGCTTATAGCCTCTTCTTTCTTCGGGCCCAATGCCCGCTGAAACTTAAATCTAAGCTCGAGACTTCTAAATCGCAAACACAAAAAAAAAAATACTTGAAAATAAAAATATAAACCGCGGAAGCTGATTGAAGTGCACATGGACTGACCAACGATCACAGCAGTGATCGTTGCCCATTCGCATGTGCGTGCTCGAGCAATATACGTTCGTTTCGAGCCCACTCGCGACCGCGACCGCCAAATTCGAAAAATCGAAAGGCAAAACCAGAGACGAGTGCATGCTCTACTCGTGCCAGTTTCACCGTCGATTTTTCAAATTAGATTTCCAGAAACAGGTAGGTCACCCGAAAACGCGCCTACCCGACCAGAGACTGTGCCAACCTGCCCGGCCCTACCTACTTATAATTAGCAGACATACTAGAAAGTATACTACCTAACCTACCTAGCGCTATATTTAAAAATGGCAAAACAGGCACACCAATACACTCGCTCCAGGGTTCTCACACAAACGCTCGGGCGCAAAGGTCCTACAATAGAGAGGACGTCCCTGGACGCCTCCGACACCCGAGCTTAACACACAGCCCAAGCTCATTATCACAAGTCTCGAAAAATTATAATCGAATTGAATAACTACAATTGTTTAATTACAGCTATGGTAGACTCTAGATTACAATGTTGCGGGATTATCCAAAATTCCAAAGGCTCCGGTGTTCTTTCATTTCCAACATATAATATAACGCTCAATATAAATGTTATCTGTCTGATTATTTAATACCTAAACTAATTTCATAGTAACGTAAACGACTGCCGTTAGGCTCTTTTCCCCTTTTTGTTCAAACTAATCGATAGTCGAAAACTAGTATTAAAGAAGTGTGAATTTAGTCTTAGTTTGCAGAAACTATTAAAATGATAAAAATGGATATCGTATTAAATCTTTAAAGATGCCAATTTACGATAAAAATTAAGAAATCGTTCAATTTGATTTTGTTATAATGGAAAAACCGTCGCCTTCTATGTGAAAATATCGTTACCGTTTGATTAACAAACCGGCATCTTGTCAAGGTATATAAGGAACACGGAAGTCGCGCGCGAGCTCTTTTGTGCCTGAAATTCCGGAGAGTGAACATCGAAGAAGAATTTAAATATAAGGTAAATAAAACAAAAAATATCAAATAACAACATTGCAACTAGCAATTTACAACGTCTAAACCATTAATTTACAACACTTAAGTTATTAATTTATAACATTTAAGCCATTAATTTATAACATTTAAGGAATTAATTTATAACGCCAAAACTATTAATTTATAACATTTATGCTATTAATTTATAACATTTAAGCTATTAATCTACAACATCCAAGCTACTAATTTACAATATTTAAACTATTAATTTATATCATTTAAGCTATTAATTTACAACATCTAAGCCATTAATTTACAACATATAAACTGTTATTTTATACATTTATGCTATTAATTTATAACATTTAAGCTATTAATTTATAACATTTAAGCCATTAATTTGTAACTTTTAAACTATTAATTTATAACATTTAAGCTATTAATTTACAACATTTAAACTATTAATTTATAACATTTAAGCTATTAATTTATATCTTCTAGGCCATTAATTTACAACATTTAAGCTGTTATTGTATACATTTATGCTATTAATTTATAACATTTAAGCCATTAATTTGTAACTTTTAAACTATTAATTTATAACATTTAAGCTATTAATTTACAACATTTAAACTATTAATTTATAACATTTAAGCTATTAATTTATATCTTCTAGGCCATTAATTTACAATATTTAAGCTGTTATTGTATACATTTATGCTATTAATTTATAACATTTAAGCTATTAATTTATAACGTCTAGGCCATTAATTTACACCATTTAAACTGTTACTGTATACATTTATGCTATTAATTTATAACATTTAAGCTATTAATTTTTAACGTCTAGGCCACTAACGTGTAACTTTTAAACTGTTATTTTATACATTTAGCCATTAATTTATAACACTTAGACCATTAATTTATATCATCTGAGCCATTAGTTTAAAACATTTGAGCCATTAATCTAAAACAATTACTCCATTAATTCTTAACAGTTATACCAATAATTTATAACCACATTCTCCCATTAATTCAAAGTAGTTATGCTCTTAATTTATAACAGTTGTACCGTTAATCGGCTGTAGCTCTACATTCATTGATTGAAATCAATACCATCAATTCGTAGTGAGTGAATTAATGATTTATTTTGTTTCATTTTATCAACGAAATCTATCAAGTTTTTGAAGTACTATTTTATTTCTATATAGCATTATTTTTTAATTTTAAATACAGAATTTAATTTCTCATTTCACTATTTCGTATAAAACCTGTCTTAACACAGAGTGTAATCTTAAGATGTAATTTTCCATGTCTGCTCGAAAGTAAGGAAGCAACTCCATATCCATGGAATCAAGGAAGCGAGTGCAATTTAACCGAAGGCAACCACATCTTATCTGTAGCTGGACATAAGTCAGAGGACATTTCAAATCATGCTGTTGTTTTGCCTCGGAGTATCAAGACCGTTAGATTGCAAGTAATGTAAGAACAAATAAACTCCGGGCAAAACAATATCGCCGCTACAATGTCGCTTTATTATAAAATAATTTTACATCTCTGCTTCCAATGCTTAAAAACTGTTTATGTAAATGGGACCCGAGCGTAGTTACCTCCTCGTGGTGGGTCCCGGTAATTGGTATCGTTTCCCAAATAATAATACACCAAGTACTATTTTGAATATTAGTATTATTATTTGAGAAACGATATCAAGCTAAAAACTACTTGAATATAGTCTGGTCTTGATCATCCAAAATAGATTTGGTGATCTAGACCGGACTAAGACCCCCCCGCGGGGGCGCCGTGGGACATCGTGGGACACCGTGGGACATCGCGGGACACCGTGGGATGCGAGCGTTTTAGCCTTAATTAATCTTAAGATAGATACCTATGTTATGTGCATTGTAAGCTCATTCTGTACAAAGATACTTGTCTATCTTGGAACGAAAAATAAATATCTCGTCTCTCGTGATGCCCTCGGTTACCACATTGGAAAAATTGTTCCCACGATTTATCGGTTCACGGTCGCTCAGTTCTTTCAAACCGTAGCGTGACGTACTCGCTCGCGCGTATTCCGGGTACGTGCGGGTCAACGTGCACTGGGCAACTCTTTGGATTCGTAAGTCGCCCCAAGTACACCTCTGTCTTCGTGACTACCCGACGACTGCTCGTCGTTTGCCTCGAATCACGGGAGTTGTCATCGCACTGGTGATACCTGAGATCCGCAATACTGTCCGGTTGGTACTTCGGTACTCGGGCAGAGACCTGCTTTTCACGTCCTCCGTAATTCTGTTCAAGTGGCGAACCCGCGGGGGTGGACCCCACTGTTCAGTTGGGGCCTTGCCTTTGTAATCCTGTTCAGCGGTCCCTCCCCGGGCCCTCACTTGCTCAGTTGGAGTGTGTTAAATTGCAGGCCTATTTGCTGGATCGCTAGTATCATCGGTAGGTGCCATCGACCGTGATAAGATCCAGACGACGTGACAGGAATCGGGCGAAGGTCAATGCTTGGGCTTTCCGCAGAACCTTAGGGTTATCTGGTACACGGGAGTACGTCACGTAGGTTTGTTAGTTCTTTCGAGAGATCGTGATTTCGTTCGTTCCGGGCTCGCCGCGGTTTTTCTTTCACCTTCTGATTGTTGGGGCTCCTTTTCCATACTAGCCCCATTTTTTTTCTTTCGTTCCAAGTTAGACAAATGTGTCTTTGATACCGAATGCGGCCAGTAGGGTTGCGAACTATTGTACTGATCGATGTAATCGTTGTCTGGGAGATAGATGGTGTGTTATGTATGTTGTTTTACGTTTGTAAGGATTTATGTAAGCGCTGCGTTCGAGATAGGTGTTTCGCGGTTAGGACACGAAATAACTATCTCTTTACGCAGGCCCATGATCAAGTAGAGTCAGAACTCGACATTCATACCAATAGGTTGAATGTCGAGACCGATGCATAATGTTGAATCACTCATGGGCGGGTCTCGTGCGTAGTCACCTCCTCGTGGTGAGACCTGGTAATTGGCATCGTTTTCCAAAAATTAATCAGTTGATTAATCTTTGGAAAACGATACCAAGCCAAGAACTACGCAACAGTCCAGTTTGGATCACCAAAAGTCTCTAAGAGAATTCTGTTCAAACTAATCGATAGTCGAAAACTAGTATTAAAGAAGTGTGAATTTAGTCTTCGTTTGCAGAAACTATTAAAATGATAAAAATGGATATCGTATTAAATCGGCAAAACAATATCGCCGCTACAATGTCGCTTTATTATAAAATAATTTTACATCTCTGCTTTCAATGCTTAAAAACTGTTTATGTAAATGGGACCCGAGCGTAGTTACCTCCTCGTGGTGGGTCCCGGTAATTGGTATCGTTTCCCAAATAATAATACACCAAGTACTATTTTGAATATTAGCATTATTATTTGAGAAACGATATCAAGCTAAAAACTACTTGAATATAGTCTGGTCTTGATCATCCAAAATAGTTTTGGTGATCTAGACCGGACTAAGACCCCCCCGCGGGGGCGCCGTAGGACATCGTGGGACACCGTGGGACATCGCGGGACACCGTGGGATGCGAGCGTTTTAGCCTTAATTAATCTTAAGATAGATACCTATGTTATGTGCATTGTAAGCTCATTCTGTACAAAGATACTTGTCTATCTTGGAACGAAAAATAAATATCTCGTCTCTCGTGATGCCCTCGGTTACCACATTGGAAAAATTGTTCCCACGATTTATCGGTTCACGGTCGCTCAGTTCTTTCAAACCGTAGCGTGACGTACTCGCTCGCGCGTATTCCGGGTACGTGCGGGTCAACGTGCACTGGGCAACTCTTTGGATTCGTAAGTCGCCCCAAGTACACCTCTGTCTTCGTGACTACCCGACGACTGCTCGTCGTTTGCCTCGAATCACGGGAGTTGTCATCGCACTGGTGATACCTGAGATCCGCAATACTGTCCGATTGGTACTTCGGTACTCGGGCAGAGACCTGCATTTCACGTCCTCCGTAATCCTGTTCAAGTGACGAACCCGCGGGGGTGAACCCCACTGTTCAGTTGGGGCCTTGCCTTTGTAATCCTGTTCAGCGGTCCCTCCCCGGGCCTTCATTTGTTCAGTTGGAGTGTGTTAAATGGCAGGCCTATTTGCTAGATCGCTAGTATCATCGGTCGGTGCCATCGACCGTGATAAGATCCAGACGACGTGACAGGAATCGGGCGAAGGTCAATGCTTGGGCTTTCCGCTGAACCTTAGGGTTATCCGGTGCACGGGGGTACGTTATGTAGGTTTGTTAGTTCTTTCGAGAGATCGTGATTTCGTTCGTTCCGGGCGCGCTACGGTTTTTCTTTCACCTTCTGATTGTTGGGGCTCCTTTTCCATACTAGCCCCATTTTTTTTCTTTCGTTCCAAGTTAGACAAACGTGTCTTTGATACCGAATGCGGCCAGTAGGGTTGCGAACTATTGTACTGATCGATGTAATCGTTGTGTGGGAGATAGATGGTGTGTTATGTATGTTGTTTTACGTTTGTAAGGATTTATGTAAGCGCTGCGTTCGAGATAGGTGTTTCGCGGTTAGGACACGAAATAACTATCTCTTTACGCAGGCCCATGATCAAGTAGAGTCAGAACTCGACATTCTTGCCAATAGGTTGAATATCGAGAACGATGCATAATGTTGAATAACTCATGGGCGGGTCTCGTGCGTAGTCACCTCCTCGTGGTGAGACCTGGTAATTGGCATCCTTTTCCAAAAATTAATCAGTTGATTAATCTTTGGAAAACGATACCAAGCCAAGAACTACGCAACAGTCCAGTTTGGGTCACCAAAAGCCTCTAAGAGAATTTTGGATGATCTAGACTGGACTGCACCGTGGGACATCGTTGGACACCGTGGGACGACGTTGGTCCAGTATGGATCACCAAAAGCCTCTAAGAGAATTTTGGATGATCTATACTGGACTGCAACGTGGGACATCGTCGGTCCAGTGTGGGTCACCAAATGCCGCGAAAAGAATTTTGGATGACCTACACTGGACTGCAACGTAGGACGCCGTGGGACAACGTTGGACACCGCGGGACGCCGTTGGACACCGCGGGACGCCGTTGGACACCGTTGGACACCGTTGGACACCGTTGGACACCGTTGGACACCGTTGGACACCGTTGGACACCGTTGGACACCGTTGGACACCGTTGGACACCGTTGGACACCGTTGGACACCGTTGGACACCGTTGGACAC
Source organism: Bombus bifarius (assembly GCF_011952205.1). Classification (NCBI taxonomy): domain Eukaryota; kingdom Metazoa; phylum Arthropoda; class Insecta; order Hymenoptera; family Apidae; genus Bombus; species Bombus bifarius. The sequence continues at coordinate 81,092 of NW_022885385.1, forward strand.
CGTTGGACACCGTTGGACACCGTTGGACACCGTTGGACACCGTTGGACACCGTTGGACACCGTTGGACACCGTGGGACACCGTGGGACACCGTGGGATATGTCTTTTTCATTTCATTCATTTCATTTCATTTCATTCTGAGCTCATTCTGTACAATGATACTTATCTGACTTGGAACGAGATATAAAAATCTATTCTTTTTTTCCACTGAGTCTTGCGGTTATTTTGTGCACAGGAGTGCGTCGCGTGAGTCCATTGATTCTTCTGAAAGATCCCGATGTATGAAATCATTCCCTTATTTCAAACCACTTTTTTACGAATTATCTTATTGTTTCTAATTGAGTTATAACGTCATAAACTTGCAAATTAGTAACAGGTAGATTCAAATACCTCGAAACAAGGTTTCGCGCGCGTTTGCACAGTATTCTTTAAATATATTTAGTGGCGAACTTTTGAATTCTTGCAAATATTTTCCATTATTTAAAACACGCGACTGTAGTGTATTATTGGAATGTATATTTTGTATTCTAATAACGAAAATTCACAGTATATATTCTAATTGCGAACAATATAATTCTTGCAAACGATTGCATTGCATTTACGTTATTCATGAGCATTTGTTTGCTATCGAAAAATATCTCACAATTTTCAACTAAATAATATTTTTCAAACTTGTTCCAATTTCTTAATAATAATTTTTAAGCGTAAAAAAATAGCAGTATTTTCTAAATAAACGTTCGATAGGAAAAAGAAGAAAATTGTCGAAACGAAGTTTCGCTTCTTCCTCGCCCCCCCACCCGCCCTTAAACAACCACCATTTCCACCACTGGACTTTACACGGTTCCTGCCTGATGTTAGTCTCCCTGATGATATTCGCTGGGATACCGCAGCATCCAGGGTAAAGTCCTCTGTTTCTCCGCATCGAACGGTGAGTCGCATGCATTTTTGTTCCTCCGGTCACTCAATCATGTCGTAGGATGAAAGGTCCGAATCGGCACGGGTGACCGGTTGTATTACGTAGAATTTTGTTGCGAGCATAGTGACCGCGGGTATTTTTATACCCGTGAGTAGTAACATTCTTTTTTGAAATTTATTAGTTTAGGATAGGTTTTCTTGCACAGCGCGAGTATAATAGTTTAAATACATACACTTGAGAATATATTCGTGTTATTTATAAATATGCATGTTAACATTCCTTATAAATATTTGCAAATGGCAAATATGTACACGAATATACCTGTTTAACATAAACATACTTGATTTTAAGCAATGAATTAATCGTGACAATATCTAGTCACGTTCGTTTATTTCATTTCGGTTAGAATTTAAAATATGAGTCAAAATTCATTTTTTCCCGTACAAGAATGTGTGAAATTTTACGTGCAAGAAGACACTTCGTGACAGGCAGATTTTTGAATCAAAGCAATAATTTTGAACACTTCTTCTGCACTTTCGAGTATGTGCTTTGATAAAGAGATCGCCTGAGAATATTTCTTTCTTAGTAATATATTTAGAGTCAATTATTCCATTTGATCGAGTTTCACTCTTTTTCAATTAACGCTACCTTTTTTGCAATATTAAAGTTTTGTTCTGATTTATTAAATTAATAAAGTAGAGTTACTTAGTTACTATTAAATTAATAAAGTAGATTTAATCAAATACGAAGTAGTAAAATATAAAATCAAAGAACGTTAGTCCGTTAAATAAAACTTACACGAACTAATCATTTCTTTTAGATCAGGATTTTCAGGTTTAACCCTTTCCGTGCCCATTGTCAGGATCTCATTCACGTGCCCAGGTGCTACTTGAATGGGAGAAAGACACTGGGCACGATGATCTAGAATTAAGTAATGTAATAATTTGTCAGCGACTGACGATGCGTTAGTGTACCGTGCACGACGTATTTTCCACGTTATGTGTGTGTGTTGTTAGGCCGTGGAACTGCGTCGCTTTTTTTCATTCGTTAAAACATCAAATATTAAAAATGTCGAAACATATATCGATTCAATTTACGTCTCGATACAATCACAATTTGTGATAATATCGCCCACGCGATTAAGTGTAACCACGCTTTAAATATTGACGCAAATTACAATTATAATTCCAAGTTTACTTACATTTATTTTAACGATATCATTTTCTCAGACGTGTTTTATCACGTTTTACGCAATGGTCACTAGCCTTCGTCAGTCGATTTCAGGAAAACGGTACGTACCTTAGAGTGTGCATGGTGTGTGTTAAGCTCGGGTGTCGGAGGCGTCCCGGGACGTCCTCTCTAGTGTAGGACCTTTGCGCCCGAGCGTTTGTGTGAGAACCGTGGAGCGAGTGTGTTGGTGTGTCTGTTTTGCCATTTTTAAATATAGCGCTAGGTAGGATAGGTAGTATACTTTCTGGTATGTCTGTTAATTATAAGTAGGTAGGGCCGGGCAGGTTGGCACAGTCTCTGGTCGGGTAGGCGCGTTTTCGTGTGACCAACCTGTTTCTGGAAATCTAATTTGAAAAATCGACGGTGAAACTGGCACGAGTAGAGCATGCACTCGTCTCTGGTTTTGCCTTTCGATTTTTCGAATTTCGCGGTCGCGGTCGCGAATGGGTCGAAACGAACGTTTATTGCTCGAGCACGCACATGCGAGTGAGCAACGATTACTACTGTGATCGTTGGTCAGTCCATGTGCACTCCAATCAGTTTCCGCGGTTTATATTTTTATTTTACCTTGGTAAGTTTTTTTTTTGTTTGCGATTTAGAAGTCTCGAGCTTAGATTTAAGTTTCAGCGGGCATTGCGCCCGAAGAAAGAAGAGGCTATAAGCCGAAGAGGCCCGGCAAACTGCCACTCAAGAGGGCAACTACTAATGGCTGCCCATCCTCTGGGTCATCCAGAGCATGGGAAGTCATTATTGTTACTACTTTGTCACTATGCTCGATTTTAGTATTTGTAGTAGTAGTAGTAGTAGTAGTAGTAGTAGTTTGCTTTTTTGGCCGATGGATATATCGGTCCATCGTCCCATTGGGCAAATCGCGATTTTTCTTATTAGTGTTGCGACAAATTATTTACGGGTTGTATTAGAGTTGCGAAATAACATCGCGGCTTTTCATTAATGTGGCGAGAAAATGATTACGGTTTGAATTAGAGTTGCGATAAAATGATAATCGCGTTTGCTTTAGAGTTGCGAATTACGATATCGCGATTGTCTTTTGCAATTTTTAGAATTTTTCCTGTTTTCTATTGTTTAAAATTAGATTATAAAAGTGTTAGTTTTCAATTAATTTTATAGTATTGCAAGTAGCAATACCAGAATATTTAAAGTAGCTTTTTTATATAGTAAATAGTAATTTTTATTAAATTCACTATAAGAGTTAGCGTTGCGATAATGTTCCATCGCGAGTTCTGCTAATTTTTCCTGTTAGCGTTGCGATAATAAATGATCGCGTTTTGTTGAGTAGAGTTGCGTTCATAAACTGCCCAAACCCTCCGACTGCAATTGTCGGACACTGTTCCTGGATCACACATACAGCTGCAAGAGCTGTACAAGTGTGATCATTCATCGGCAACCTCCTACATGGTTGCACTGCGATATGTCAGCCCTCCACTCGCGATTTTTTTTATTAGTGTTGCGACGAATTAATTACGGGTTGTATTAGAGTTGCGAAATAACATCGCGGCTTTTTATTAGTGTCGCGAGAGAATGATTACGGTTTGAATTAGAGTTGCGACAAAAAATAATAATCGCGTTTGCTTTAAAGTTGCGAATTACGATATCGCGATTGTCTTTTGCAATTTTTAGAATTTTTCCTGTTTTCTATTGTTTAAAATTAGATTATAAAAGTGTTAGTTTTCAATTAATTTTATAATATTGCAAGTAGCAATACCAGAATATTTAAAGTAGCTTTTTTATATAGTAAATAGTAATTTTTATTAAATTCACTATAAGAGTTAGCGTTGCGATATTGTTCCATCGCGAGTTCTATTAATTTTTCCCTTTAGCGTTGCGATAATGAATGATCGCGTTTTGTTCACTAGAGTTGCGTTTACAAAATGCCCAAACCCTCCGACTGCATTTGTCGGACACTGCTCCTGGATCACACGTACAGCTGCAAGAGCTGTGCAAGTGTGATCGTTCATCAGCAACCTCTTAAATGGTTGCACTTCTATCTCTCGCTATTAGTGTTGCGTATTGCTTAAATACGAGTGCGTAGATTTATACTTATTAGAGTTGCGTATCAAATATCGGGAATTTTCAGACTTTTCTGTTTTTTTTTTAATGGTAGATTAGATATAACGAAGCACTCATCGCGTTTGATTTTGAGAATTTTCTGTTTCATAAATATTAGTAGTAAATTAGTGTTGCGAAATAAGAATATTCAGTTCCACTCTCGGCGTGTTGATCGGGTTTATATAGAGTGGAAGACGATTGAATTTTAGTAGCTCTTCTGGCTACTGCTTTGTTTCCTTTTCAGCTCCCCTTATTACCACGTTTATTACTGAAAATACTGCTATAAGACATATTTCTTTGTCAGCGTTAACGTTACCATGACTGCTAAAATACAGAACTTTATTACAAATGTATAATATATATATATATTTACATATATGAATCTGTGAGGGATTTCATGCGCAACAAAGTATTATAATGAAATATCTTAATGTTGCTATGAAGGCTTAAAATATTTTTTAAAATTGAATTCATTGCAATTGGTACTAGTGCTGGTGATTGTTCGTTCTTAGAACCATAACTTTTAACATTTTTTCGACCGCGATATTTTCAATCTTATAACAGTAATGTAGAATTTTATAAATATTCGAATTTCATATTGAATTTTTTATTCAGATTAAATTCAATCACTTAAAATACTTGTTTTCAACGTAACCCTAGTTTCGATTAAAAAGATACAAATGATTCTCTATATTTGCTAAAATTTAATCAATAGTCATTGATCTATAATTAACCATTATTAGTAGTTTATTTTCCATGTATAAAATGTTCTCGTTTTAAAGATACCTGTTTCTTTCATATACCAAATCAAATAAATGAGTTTGTTTCAAATTTATCAATTTGCAGAAAGTACATTTCAGTTACATATATGAAAATTTCATAGCATATTAAATATGTATGCTAGATACCCAAATGATTTTTCTTCCATTGTCTGATTGTTCAGGCTTCTTCCCGTCCCCTATTTTAAAAAGAAACATATTGCGGTAACGTTGGAGTATATAACTTTTCGATATTTTCAAAAATATAGTACAACGAGTCGTATGTCTCTTTTGCAAGACTCAAAATTGTATGCGCAATGTCAATAGTTTCATTTCCATTCTTTCGTTCCAAGTTAGACAAATGTATCTTTGATACCGAATGTTGCCAGTACGGTTGCGAATTACTGTACAATGTCTGTACTGATCGATGTAATCGTTTTCGCAAATTAATCAGTTGATTAACTTTTGGAAAACCACAACATCGATAAGTACAAACATTGCACAATAATTCAATACCAAGCTAAGAACCACGCTAATACAGTCCAGTTTGGATTACGAAAAGCCACGAAGAGAATTTTGGATAATCTAAACTGGACTGCAACGTGGGACGCCGTTGGACGCCGTTGGACGCCGTTGGACGCCGTTGGACGCCGTTGGACGCCGTTGGACGCCGTTGGACGCCGTTGGACGCCGTTGGACGCCGTTGGACGCCGTTGGACGCCGTGGGACGCCGTGGGACACCGTGGGATTCGTACGTCATAGTCTTAATTAATCGTAAGGTAGATACCTATGTTAAGTGCATTGTGAGCTCATTCTGTACAACGATATTTATCCACCTTAGAACGAAAAAAAGAAAAATCTCGTCTCCCTTCACTCGCTTACCACACAGTACTTATTGTACTCGCGATTTATCGGTTCGCGATCACTCAGTTCTTTCAAACCGTAGCGTGACGTACTCGCTCGTGCGTATTCCGGGTACGTGCGGGTCAACGTACACTGGACAACTCCTTGGATTCGCAAGTCGCCTCAAGGAAACCTCTGTCTGGGTGACTGCTCGACGACTGCTCGACGTTCGCATCGGATCGCGGGAGTTGTCATCGCGCCGGTGATGCTTGCGAATCTGTTGGGGATTCAGTCGTGGATCTGCAGTCCTGTCCGATTGGTACTTTGGTACTCGGTCAGGGACCTGCAATTTCACGTCCTCCGTAATTCTGTTCGGGCCCGCGGGACTGGACCCCACTGTTCAGTTGAGGTCAATGCCTTCGTAATCCTGTTCAGCGGTCCCTCCCCGTGAGTGGACCCCACTGTTCAGTTGAGGCCTCTTGCCTTCGTAATCCTGATCAGCGGTCCATCCCCGGGTTCCACATGTTCAGTTGGAGTGTGTTAAGTTGCTGGCCTATGTGCTGTATCCACGGCTGAATTACCCGTGGATCACTAGCATCATCGGTCGGCGCCATCGACCGCGACTCGTGTAAGTTTCGAACGGCGAAACAGGAATCGAGTTACGGTCAATTCTTGAGCTTTCCGCTGAACCTCGGGGTTATCTCGTGTACGGGGGTACGTCGCGTAGGTTTGTTAGTTCTTTCGAGAGATCGCGATCTCGTTCGTTTCGGGCGCGGCGCGATTTTTTCCTTTATCATCTGATTCATCGGGCATTTTCTTGTTTACCCATTTTTAATTGATACTTATTTAGATCACGTTAGAGTTTATAACTTTTCAGTATCTTCAATATCTTACAGTGTCGCACAAATAGAACGATAACTAGTTTAGTACAGCGACTCGTATGTGTCTTCTGCGAGACACGAAATGGTATATACAGTGTCAGTAGCTACATTTTCTTCCTTTCATTCCAAGTTGGATAAATGTGTGTTTGATACCGAATGATGCCAGTAGGGATGCGAATTATTGTAGGATATTTGTACTGATCGATGTAATCGTTGTGTGGGAGATGGATGTTGCGTTACGCAGGCTTTGTTCTACGTTTGTAAAGATTCATGTAAGCGCTGCGTTGGAGATATGTGTTTCGCAGTTAGGCTACGAAACAACTATCTCTTTACGCAGGCCCATGAAGTAGAGTGGGAACTCGACATTCTTGCCAGTAGGTTGAATGTCGAGACCGATGCATAATGTTGAATAACTCATGGGCGGGTCTCGTGCGTAGTCACCTCCTCGTGGTGAGACCTGGTAATTGGTATCCTTTTCCAAAAATTAATCAGCTGATTAATCTTTGGAAAGCGATGCCAAGCTAAGAACTACGTACCAGTCCCGTTTGGAACACCAAAAGCCTCTAAGAGAATTCTGTTCAAACTAAGTGATAGTC
>NW_022885386.1:0-23795 GCF_011952205.1 Bombus bifarius
TTTTTACATTGATCATCAATTTGTGGGCCCTTATTTATTATTTCTTGTTCTACTTCATTAATCGCAACGTTCTTTATGCTCTCTTTCTCACTACTTTCCTTACTGTACAAATTTTTTTTGTTTTTATTTAAATCTGTTACATCACATTTATTTACTACTAAACCATCTTGAATTGTATTATCTGTACATTCCTGTGACTTATTTTTTTTCTTTTTTTGATTTTCTGGAATATCATGCACATTCTTTATAATATCAGTCGTTGATTCTGATATTAATGAAAAAGATACATCTACTTTTATCGATGATTCTACTTTATTAATGTCACTGTGCACTTCATCTAGTTGTTCCATAGTAAAACATCAAGATTGTTACAATTACTTAAGAAGTCATGGATTGTTATTTAAATATTTACTGCACTTTTCCATCAATGTAACCCTTTATGGCAGTTTGACATTCTACAGAACACCAATGCTGTATCAGTTTATATTTTTCTTCATCATGAAGTTTTATTATATCACCTAATTCTTCCTGATGTTTTTTTTTCTTTTTTTTCAATTTTCAAATAAGAGTGTGTTTTCTATGTGAATCTTCTAATTCTTGATACGCCTCGAGTAAGCGATTATTAACATCTTTGGAAAGTTTTTGGACGTTTTCCAGTTCTTTTCTAAGAAAATTATTTTGTTCGTTCATATCTTTTACTTTACCTTCAATTTCTACCCTACGCAATATTTCAAATTTATTTTCATTGACAAGGATCATTTTTCTTCTTTTTCAAAATCCAGTTTCAATTTATTAGTTTCTTCTTCATATTTATATCCAAAATCACCCACTTTTTCATATTCACCCTTTAGTTCGTCTAGTTCACATTGAAGGACAGATTATTTGTCTTTGTGGTTCAAGAACTACATTTTATCTCTTTTGCATCTTTAGCTCCAGCTTATCACGTTCCTCCATTGAATTACTAACACATGAATTAAGTTTGGCCTTCTTTTTGTTGTTCCAGCAGGTCAACTTCATATTTGTGACTTATGTTATTCCTCCTAATTTTATTGTTAGTTCTTCAATTTGTATTCCAAAAGATTGAACTCTTTTCACGTGTGCGTGTTTTTTTTCATCTATCTATCTGAATATTATAACAAAGACTTTACATTGAATATTTTATTAAAATTGTAATATTTTCATAAACGCTTCAAAATCCACAGTCTATTGATCAACTCCTCTATCCTTTCTCTTTCTCCTCACTAAAATAGATAAATTCCTAATGTAGTTCGTGGATAATTTTTTTTTCTCTAAAGCAAATTACATTTATCATCTGATATATTTTTTGAAATAATTTCTGTCTGTTCATTTTCTTCTTTTCCCCTACTTCTTTTTCTCCTTCTAATGAATTCTTTTTATTTTTTATTAGGTAATTCTTGTGAATCTTTAAAGCGCTTCGCAAAATTTTATTTGTGTCTGACTGTCTTGTTTGATTATAAACAATTTCTTCAAATTTTGGCGAAGTAGCAGGCTTTGTAGCAACATTATAACGACTGCTCCGTTTACTACTATCTAACATAGATGGAGATGGATTCTTGTCATCTTTATTCTCTAAAGACTTCTCTTGTGTATTAGCATCTAAATTTCTCGACATAAGATCTGCTGAAGTTTTTAATTCTGTAGTGTCACACGCATTTTTCGCTGTCATCATTTGGTCTTCTTCTATAAGCAAATGTTCATTATTGTAAGCATTATCTCTTGCTTTTTGTATGGATTCTAATGATATATTTTGTTCAACGTTGTCTATTGATTTTGTATCATTTTCAGCAGTTGATTTACTAACTGCTTCTAATTCCTTCGTTTCAATTTGGTTTTCTTTATTTGTATCGCCGTCCAAAATATTTTTCATTGAAATATTATCCTTCTTGTTATGATCTTTTTCTGCTTCTCCTAAACTTTTACTTTTTTTGTCAAACCATTCTTGTAAATTTTGAGTATCTTGTGACGAAGATGGTGACAAATCATTATACAATACTGCAATATCTTCTTTCCTTCGTTTCACAGACTCTTTCTGGTATTCTGTCGAGCTATTGACATCAAACATTAAGTCTGTTTTAATGAAAATATAATCCTGTGAAGCGGTGTCAATTGATACTTTCTTTTCATAAGAATTTTCTACATTAGACTGCAATTCTTTTGAAAATTCTTTCAAAACCATTTCTTCATTTCCTACAGTAACGTCTGTTTTCTCCAAGCTTTTGTTCAAATTATTAGAAACTAAACTACCCTGATAACTCCGACTAGTAGCTTCTTTAATAGTCTCCTTTAACAGTTTTCTTAACTCGATTTCGTCAATTGTTTTTCGTAGCAATTCGATTTTTTTTATCGAGGCGTTGACCCTCTTCTTTTGCTTGTTGGAAAAGGTCCATGCTTCTTCGCAGTCGCGCCATTTGCTCCCGTAGTTGGTTTGTCATTTTAATACTTTGTTCGTCCCTACCAGTGCATGCTTTACCTTTCCACATCGTTTTAAATGCCGCTAACTCTTTGTCTGAGTCTTGTTCAAAGCTAGATAGTCTGCCTCTATATGTAAAATGAATCCAGCGTGTACCTTGATTTGTTAGCTTCCGTAGATGCTTCCAGTTCCAAAGGCCTTCTGGTTTCGTGGATTAAGAATTCGTCGTCGAGGATGACCGTAGTCCAAGTTAGTCCTTCCCGTAGGTATGGATGTCCTTGTTTTCCAGACGAAGCGATGTTTCACAATCCTGGGGTCTAGCGTCCGTAGAAGCTTTATGAATATTTCTTCCGGTTTCGTTGATAGTTACTTCGTTGTCGCGGATGACAGTAGTCCCAAATGATTCTATCTTCCGTAGATGATGAATGTCTTTTGGTTTCCGAACAAACAATTTTCAGTATCCTGGCAGGATCGCCAAAATGTCACGTAAAGTTGGTACTTGGGTGGTAGTAAGAAGGCTGAGTCGTAACCCAACTACTTATTTTCCTTTATAAAACTTTATTATAAATGTTCACACTTACAAAATAACACCGAACCGGAGAATAGGGGTTGTATGAGTATAGCAACTAGAAGAGGAACAGGAACTGCCCGAGCTGGGTGAAGTCTCGGTTTATATACGTTTTGGTTTTAGGATGTTGAGGGGCTAGGTGTAGGTTATGATGTAGAAAGTGTCCGAAGGTCGGGGGTCCATATCCTATCTCTGATGTGGACTAAGGTGCGTCACAGTCTTCGTGTATGCTATGATGATAAGGTGGTGATGTGTCCAAAAGTGTTCGAAAGTCCGCGGTCGATGTATTATCACTGATGTAGGTTGAGATGTGATTGATGTCACAATTTCGTCGATTTTGACGAAAACTAACTGTCATTTCCTTCCCGTTGGAGATATTTCGACGTTTAAGCGCTCGTTGAACTCCATTGTACACTGAAAATGTAACGCACTATCGTTTAAGCGTCGAAACAAGCAAAATAGCTCGCAAATCGCGAAGATTTCGTCGATTTTGACGAAAACTAACTGTCATTTCCTTTCCGTTGGAGATATTTCGACGTTTAAGCGCTCGTTGAACTCCATTGTACACTGCAAATGTAATGCACTACCGTTTAAGCGTCGAAACAAGCAAAATAGCTCACAAATCGCGAAGATTTCGTCGATTTCGATGAAATCTAGCCGTCATTTCCTTCCCGTTGGAGTTATTTAGACGTTTAACCGCTCATTTCACTCCATTTTACACGCCAAGTGTAATGCACTACCGTTTCAGCGTCGAAACAAGCAAAATAGCTCGCAAATCGCGAAGATTTCGTCGATTTCGATGAAATCTAACCGTCATTTCCTTCCCGTTGGAGGTATGTCGACGTTTAACCGCTCATTTCACTCCATTTTACACGCCAAGTGTAATGCACTACCGTTTCAACGTTGAAACAAGCGAAACTGTTCGCAAATCGCGATGATTTCGTCGATTTTGATGAAATCTAGCCGTCATATCCTTCCCGTTGGAGATAATTCAACGTTTAAGCGCTCGTTGAACTCCATTTTACACTGCAAATGTAATGCACTACCGTTTCAACGTTGAAACAAGCGAAACTGTGCGCAAATCGCGATGATTTCGTCGATTTCGATGAAATCTAGCCGTCATTTCCTTCCCGTTGGAGTTATTTAGACGTTTAACCGCTCATTTCACTCCATTTTACACGCCAAGTGTAATGCACTACCGTTTCAGCGTCGAAACAAGCAAAATAGCTCGCAAATCGCGAAGATTTCATCGATTTCGATGAAATCTAACCGTCATTTCCTTCCCGTTGGAGGTATTTCGACGTTTAACCGCTCATTTCACTCCATTTTATACGCCAAGTGTAATGCACTACCGTTTCAACGTTGAAACAAGCGAAACTGTTCGCAAATCGCGATGATTTCGTCGATTTTGATGAAATCTAGCCGTCATTTCCTTCCCGTTGGAGTTATTTAGACGTTTAACCGCTCATTTCACTCCATTTTACACGCCAAGTGTAATGCACTACCGTTTCAACGTTGAAACAAGCGAAACTGTTCGCAAATCGCGATGATTTCATCGATTTTGATGAAATCTAGCCGTCATTTCCTTCCCGTTGGAGATAATTCAACGTTTAAGCGCTCGTTGAACTCCATTGTACACTGCAAATGTAATGCACTACCGTTCCAACGTTGAAACAAGCGAAACTGTTCGCAAATCGCGATGATTTCGTCGATTTCGATGAAATTTAGCCGTCATTTCCTTCCCGTTGGAGTTATTTAGACGTTTAACCGCTCATTTCACTCCATTTTACACGCCAAGTGTAATGCACTACCGTTTCAGCGTCGAAACAAGCAAAATAGCTCGCAAATCGCGAAGATTTCATCGATTTCGATGAAATCTAACCGTCATTTCCTTCCCGTTGGAGGTATTTCGACGTTTAACCGCTCATTTCACTCCATTTTACACGCCAAGTGTAATGCACTACCGTTTCAACGTTGAAACAAGCGAAACTGTTCGCAAATCGCGATGATTTCGTCGATTTTGATGAAATCTAGCCGTCATTTCCTTCCCGTTGGAGTTATTTAGACGTTTAACCGCTCATTTCACTCCATTTTACACGCCAAGTGTAATGCACTACCGTTTCAACGTTGAAACAAGCGAAACTGTTCGCAAATCGCGATGATTTCATCGATTTTGATGAAATCTAGCCGTCATTTCCTTCCCGTTGGAGATAATTCAACGTTTAAGCGCTCGTTGAACTCCATTGTACACTGCAAATGTAATGCACTACCGTTCCAACGTTGAAACAAGCGAAACTGTTCGCAAATCGCGATGATTTCGTCGATTTCGATGAAATCTAGCCGTCATTTCCTTCCCGTTGGAGTTATTTAGACGTTTAACCGCTCATTTCACTCCATTTTACGCGCCAAGTGTAATGCACTACCGTTTCAGCGTCGAAACAAGCAAAATAGCTCGCAAATCGCGAAGATTTCATCGATTTCGATGAAATCTAACCGTCATTTCCTTCCCGTTGGAGGTATTTCGACGTTTAACCGCTCATTTCACTCCATTTTACACGCCAAGTGTAATGCACTACCGTTTCAACGTCGAAACAAGCGAAACTGTTCGCAAATCGCGATGATTTCGTCGATTTTGATGAAATCTAGCCGTCGTTTCCTTCCCGTTGGAGATAATTCAACGTTTAAGCGCTCGTTGAACTCCATTCTACACTGCAAATGCGATGTACTACCGTTTAAGCGTCGAAACAAGCAAAATAGCTCGCAAATCGCGAAGATTTCGTCGATTTCGATGAAATCTAGCCGTCATTTCCTTCCCGTTGAAGTTAAATCGCGATGATAGACGTCATTAAGCGCTCGTTGACTACCGTCCATTTTCGCGACGTCGACTGCCGTCAAATGCAATGCACCACCATTTAAGCGTCGAAAAATCTAAGCAAAATCCAGATCGCTAAATCGAAACAAGATGAAATTTGGATCGAAATCTAGCCGTTTTCCTTCCCGTTGGAGATAATTCAACGTTTAAGCGCTCGTTGAACTCCATTTTACACTGCAAATGCGATGTACTACCGTTTAAGCGTCGAAACAAGCAAAATAGCTCGCAAATCGCGAAGATTTCGTCGATTTCGATGAAATCTAGCCGTCATTTCCTTCCCGTTGAAGTTATTTAGACGTTTAAGCGCTCGTTGAACTCCATTTTACACTGCAAATGCAATGCACCACCATTTAAGCGTCGAAACAAGCAAAATAGATCGCAAATCGCGATGATTTGGTCGATTTTGACGAAAAGTAGCCGTCATTCCCTTCCCGTTAGAGATATTTCGACGTTTAAGCGCTCGCTGATGTCACGTCCAGCGCTCCGCACGAGCCGTAACAAGAACAAGAAAACCACTCTATACAAAACTCGCGAATAAGGATTTGAATGCACAAACTAACACACGGCGCTACGAAACTAAAGGAAGGATTAACAAAACGAGGGCGACTAATAGATCCAACCAATAAACAAAATACATATACACACAACGCTAAATAAACCTACCAATAACCGACTTGCAATTTGAAAAACTTATGGTTCAATATAATATAAATCCAACCAGTATAAAATAAAATAAATAGAACCAGCTAATGGATTGAACGAGTTACGAACCAAACAAATAAACCAGGAAATAAGAATAACTGCAAAAGGGGAAATAATTGAAACGCCAGGAATACATGTATATATATATATATTTTAATCAATCAACTTGGAGAGTTACATATAAGTATAAACATATATGCCAGACGTGTAATAAACTAGTAAATATTAGAGGCAGTGCTTCCAATACTATGCAACAAATACAATATTATCAATTTATGAAATATAAGTATATATGAAGTCAAAAACTAATAGTCTAACGAATACATAAAACATACAATATTGTATTATTAAAGAAATAAATGTTACATTGTCAGAAATATATATATATGTGTGCGCATTAAATCAAATAGTAATGTAAGATATATACTTAAAACTAGCCTACATTCCGGTAAAGAGTTATAAAATAAGAACTACATTACTGTTTAGGAAATTCGAGGATTTGGGAATACAAATTATTGACTATATTTCCCACACAACAGTTATACATCTATATTACTCTCTGAAGAACGTCTTGCACGCACGCTGGTCGCCAACCGACTACCCTAGATTCTTCTAACATCTGGCAACAGTCTTTTGTCTCCACTAAGACCTTGACGCCCTCTAACCCTTACACACACACTCTCATGTATAGTGTAAATGTATCACTTCCCTAACACGCCTCCTTTCATTTATACTGTACACTTAATTTTATTTACATACTTGTCGAATTAACAAAATATTTAACATTTATCGCTTTATTTACATTTCTCTTATTTTACATTCATCCATGACCTAAACCTTTCAAATTTCTCTCTACACAGTGCCTTCGTAAAAATATCCGCAGTGTTTTCTTCTGTACTTACTTTTATTATGTTTATCTTATTTTCCTTTACGTACTCGTGAACGTAATGGTAATGAACTTCAATGTGTTTAGAATTTTTTGTAAAAGTTCCGTATTTTGCTATACTCATTACTCCAGAGTTATCCTCATAGATTTTTACAGGGTTATCGTCTACATTTACATCGAAGATTTTCATTAGTTCTCTGATAGTCATTACTTCGCTCACCGCTTCCGATAGAGCTACATACTATGCATACGTCGAGGCTTTTGTCACACGCCTTTGTTTTTTAGACTTCCATCCAATTACATTTCCATACAATCTACTTACATACCCAGAAGTCGATTTCCTATCTATATGATCTCCTGCCCAATCAGCGTCCACATAACAATCTATCGTTTCGCACTTTTCATTTCTTTTATAATGTAGCCCTAAATCTCTAGTCCGGTACAAATATTTCAATATTCGCAAGTCATATTTAAAATGTGTCTCGTTACAACAATCTTGAAATCTACTGAGATAATTCACACTATATATAACTTATATAACTACATATAACTTATATCGGGTCTGGTATTTACACTAATATACAGCAGTGCGCCAATTAAATTCTTGTATCCAATGTCCTCTCTATTTATCTCAGCTTTTTCAATTTTTAAATTGGTCTCCATAGGTGTACAGTACAATTTGCTATTATGTAATTTATATTTGTTTGCTAATGATTCTATGTATTTCTTTTGGCTTAATCTCATTTCATTTTTTAAATAATCATACTCTATATTTATTCCAAGATATTCTTTTACTTCACCTAAATCTTTCATTTCAAATTTATCAGTTAATAATTTTTTTTTTACACTTTGTATCTTCCCTTTGTTTTTACTACAAATCAACAAATCGTCTACGTATATTAACAAATAAACAACATTTTCTCCCTCTCCATAAGTATATAGGCACAGCTCTATATTGTTCTTTTTAAAACCTAATCTCGTCACATACTTATCAAAACACTCATACCAGTCCCTCGGACTTTCTTTTAACCCATAAAGCGCTTTCGATAATTTACTAACTCTATTCGTTCCGTCCGCATATCCCTTTGGTTGATTTACATATACCTCCGAGCTTACTTCACCATTTAAAAAGGCAGTTTCTACATCCATTTGCTCAATTATTAATCCATTTTGACAACAATATGATAGCAATATCTTAAAGGTCTGATTACTCGCCACTGGAGAATATATGTCATCGGCTACGTTTCTTTGTTGAAATCCCCTTACCACTAATCTAGCCTTATACCTGTCCTCTGATTTTTTCGTGTAAACCCATTTTACATCTAATACTTCTTTGCCTTTTACCCTTTCTACCAATTTCCAAGTTTTATTCTTATAGAGACATTCTATTTCCTTATCCATAGCCTGTTTCCAAACTTCATTATTTTCGCAACCAATCGCCTCCTCAAATGTACGAGGGATATCTACTTTACAATAATTTGCATGAATCTCGCAAATATTTTCCTTTTCTGGATACCTTACTGGAGTTTTCTTAATACGTGTAGATCTCCTAGGAGTGTTTGAGCTTTCAATACTACTATTATTTTCATCTTTCCTACCTTCTAACTCTTCCTTATCCATACCAACCAATGAATAGTTATCTTCGCTATCATTTCTATCTGCCTCTGATGAATTTTTCTCAAAACCGATACATTTAGTGTCTGTCTCTATGACCTCTACATGTCTAGCTATTGTTATTTTCCCACCTAATAAGACTCTGTATCCTACTTCACTATATCCTAATAGAATTCCCATATCTGCCTTCTTGTCCCATTTGGAAACTCTTTTTTGTTCTGGCCTTCTTACAAAAACTTTACTTCCATATAGATGTAGATTTTTAACACTTGGTTTTTTCCCGAAGAATATTTCAAAAGGTGTCTTTCTTTCTATAGTATTCGCTAATATTCGATTTTTCAAGTATACCGCTGTATAAACTATTTCCGGCCAGTACCTTTTATGTACTTTCGCTTCCGCTAACAAGCAACGCGCCATGTCCATCACTGTTCTATTATACCTTTCCGCTGTCCCGTTTAATTGATGTACGTATGTTGGGCAATTATTTATTCTTATACCTTTATCCCTAGCAAATTTATAAATTCGATTATTTAAATATTCTTTACCATTATCGCATCTTAATATTTTTAACCTCTTGCCCGTTAAATTTTCGGCTTCATTTACGAACTGTACGAAAGAATCAAAGACCTCATCTTTTGATTTTATACAATAGATCCTAGCTATTTTACTATAATCATCGATAAATGAAATGAAATATTTTTCTCCATTGAATCCGGTAGTCTTAAAGGGACCACATACGTCCGTATGAATAATTTCCATTATTTCCCTAGCCTTAGTTCGATTATTTTTGAAAGGTAAGTTATGCATTTTGCTTTCTATACACACCCTACATTTCAAAAGTTCCTTTTCAAATTCATTCGGTATGCCAGTCATTAGCTGCTCTTTACCCAAAATCTCTAAATATTTAAAATTTACGTGTCCTAGCATCCTATGCCATCTTTCCTTTTTACTCATACCACTACGTTCGGCGCTGTTTATTAAGTGCTTCTTCCCTTTCAATATACTTTTTATTCTATATGTCCCATTCTCTTTGAACGCTACAGCTGTAAGTTTATTATCCTCATCTATTACTTTCGCAATATTTCCTTTGGAAATAACCGTATTCTTATTGTCTATTAGTTTACCTAAACTAATCAAATTTGCGGACATTTCTTTCGCGTAAAATACTTTCCTCATATTTATTTCATTTTGTTTTCCGAATGCTTCAAAATAACTTATAACATTCCCAACTCTTGTCGCTTTCATCGGTCTATTATCGCCTAAATATATATTTACCGGTTCTTTTAGGTCGATAGATTTATCGAAATAATTTATATTATTAATTATGTGATCGGTACAACCGCTATCTAATAGCCACACTATTTCGTTCTTACTTATTTCATTCGTCTCACTGCTGTTTGCTGCGTGCGCCATTGCTGTCCATATGCCTGCTCTTGAGTTTCCATGCTCGCCCGTGCCGGTTGCTGATTGACGATGAAAGTTTCCACGTCCTCTGCTCGTATTGCCTTTGTTCCCTCTTCCTCTGTTCCGACCACGTGTTGGCCCATGCCAATAGCCGTTACTGCTTCCCGCTTGGACGCCATTTTGACACTCTCTCGCAAAGTGTCCTAATCTTCCACATCTGAAGCATCCTTCCTTTTTTGCAGAAAAGGCGTTGGTTTGCCTTTCTCCTCGATTGGATTTATTTTTCTTCTCTGCTACCTCTATTTTATTTTTTACATACGCTACCGTTTGATCCTCTTCTTTCAATGCGTCTATTATGTCCGCTATGTAGCTGTATTCTTCGGGTAACGTATTCAGCATGTAATTCAGCTTTTCCCTCTCACTTACTTGTGCGCCCGCACTTTTTAATTCATTGATTAATTTCTCAAAATCGTTAAAGAATGATGCTGAATCACTGTAGTTCTCCAGTCTTATGTTTTCCAATCTCCTTCTGCATACGATCTGCAGTGCCGTCGACTTTTTCAAGTACATTTCATCGAACCTTTTTATTATATCATACGCCGTTTTTCCTTCCCTAACATACTCCAATTGTCTGTTCGATATTGCACTATAAATTATATTAATCGCCTTCAAATCCTTTTTGTCCCAGTCTTCATCGTCTCTTTCGTTCTTCATTCTAGTTGTAACAACCTCGCATTCCTTATATTTGAGAAACATCGTGATTCTTTGCTTCCACATTCCATAATCCTCACCATCGAATATAGGTATCATGATTTCCGATCTCTCCATTTTAATTGATTCTTCTTTTTTTCTTTTCTTACTCAAGCGTTCCTACGTGCTCGAAGTATATTTTTTTTTCTGAAAGTTTTTTTTTCTTTACTGAAAACTCACTCGCAAGATCGTAACCACGCACTAAATATCTTGCAAAACTAGTAACCACGCTCTGCTACCATGTTAAGGAAATTCGAGGATCTGGGAACACAAATTATTGGCTATATTTCCATACAACAGTTATACATCTATATTCCTCTCTAAGAACGTCTTGCACGCACGCTGGTTGCCAACCGACTCGCCTAGATTCTTCTAACATCTGGCAACAGTCTTTTGTCTCCACTGAGTCCTTGACGCCCTCTAACCCTTACACACACACTCTCATGTACAGTGTAAATGTATCACTTCCCTAACACACACAAAGACCCTATTCTTCGGGCAAGATGATTACCAGATGTCGATGCATCTCCACAGTACATGTTCAGCTAGCCTGAGGACCCGTCTTTATTCTAACAGTCCCTAAATCTACCACCTGCTATGGGAAGATACAGGAAATCTGCTTTTCTCACGAACGACGCTTCCCGCTAGCAACTTTCTCTCAAGCGCGGTTGGCATCCTTCTTCAAGCACCAACATAGAAATTAACCAATTAACAGCAACGTCATGTTTCCTCACTTTCCGGACGAAGGCTTTTCTCGACGAATCCGATGATCTCGTATCCTTAGACATGCCCCATTATAGTTCTCTGCAGCATCGTCGCGACGGAAAGTCATTCTCTCGTGAGGTCGCATTAGCGAGTTACACAGCATCTTTACGTTCGGTGAATATTCTACGTTTTAACAGAGAGTTAGTTCAGTAATACTTGTACCGTAGACAAGCAAGTTGAGTACAACTTGGACTTTGGAAGAAAGCGCATTTTTGTTATTCCGTTGACCGCGGTTTCTTTATTGATCCTAAGATCATTGTCATTAGCGTCTCGAGTATCTAATTACCACGATTATTTATCAAATTCTGTAATAATTATATTTGCACTAGTAAATATCTTCTCTATTGCATAACAACAATGTCTAATCCAAATGAAGATTCGCTTCACGCCCCTAACCTTAATCATAATGTGAACCCGACATATATGTCGGAGATAAGAGGACACCGGTGCCTTCCCTCTGAAACCTCGGGAAAATCCATAAAAACATTGTAATTAATATCTACAGTTGTAATTAAACGATTTGCCGTCATTCTACCCAATTGTATTTGTTTGAGACTTGTGACAATGAGCTTGGGCTCAAGGCGACAATTAGTCGCCGAACGTAGCCGCGGTCAACGGGACGAACCCTCTGTCTAACAAAAGCATTGAGTAACCCTATAGCTCTCCTTAAAAGAAAGATTTATAGCGGCACGTGGCAGTAAACATTCCAACGGTTTCTGTCCCGTAGCTCGCCACACACAGACCCTATTCTTCGAGTAAGATGATTGCCAGATGTCGATGCGTCTCCGCAGTACATGTTCGGCTAGCCCGAGGGCCCGTTATAAATCTTAAGGTTTAGTTAACTAAAGTCCTTCAAACAGACAAACAGTCTTTGTCCCAACTACGGGAAGATAGGGGAGACATATTTTTCAACGAGCGGCGTCTCCCACTAGCAACTTTACCTCGAGGGCGGCTAGCATCTTTTTCTAACCACCGATATGGAAATTGACCAATTAGCAGCCACGTCAATTTCCCTTACTTCCTAAACGAAGGCTTTCCTCGACGAATCCGATGATCTCGTGTCCTTAGACACACCCCATTATAGTTTTCCTCTGTGGCATCATCGGGACGGGAAAGTCATTCTCTCGCGCGATCTCATTGATTAAAGAGTAGCATCTTCGCGATCAGTGATTATTTCACGTTTTACTAACAAAGAATCGGACTTAGACTTTGTGAGTACGTTCTTTTGTCATCCCGTTGGCCGCGGATTCGTTATTGAGCCTGAGACCATTGTCACTAGTGTCGCGAGTGCCAAACCGCCGTGATCAATTGTCAAGACTGTAATAATTCTATCATTGCAATAAACTACACCTGTGTGTACCGTACCAATGGCTAATTCTCGTGAAGATTCATTTGACGCCCACAACCCTACTCCCAGTGCTAATCCGACATATATATATATGTAAATTCTATAGAGTTTAGAATACTAGCCGACGGTTTGACTTTCCCTGTGTTTACTGCAAGTCGGTCGAACGATATAAATAGAGAGGGACGGGGACTTAGGATAGAGAATAAAACAGGACTTCGACAAGCGAAGATTGAACAAAGAAAAAAAGAAAAAGAAGCAAGTTAAGTGCTAGAAGGAGAAAGAGAAGAGGGATTAGAAGCGAAGAGTTCTGAGGAGATACGGAAGAAGACTTAGAAAATCGATTCTTGAGTTTTCACGAATCGATCGCCTCATTTCCAAAAACATTTCGTTACATATACATATATGTCGAGTAAGCGTTAGGTTTAGAGGCGTGTAACGAATCTTTATTCGGACTAGCCATCGTTGTTGTACAATAGAGATTATATTTACTGGTATAAATATTGATTTTTACAAAGTTTGACAAATAACCGTGGTGATTAGACACTCGAGATATTAAAGACAATGTTCTTAGGTTCAATAACGAATCCACGGTCAACGGGGTAACTCTTTGTTAAACGTAGAATATATTTTG
Source organism: Bombus bifarius (assembly GCF_011952205.1). NCBI lineage: Eukaryota > Metazoa > Arthropoda > Insecta > Hymenoptera > Apidae > Bombus > Bombus bifarius. The sequence continues at coordinate 13,972 of NW_022885386.1, forward strand.
AAGCACAAAGTAACGTTTGCTGTGACGCTTGGTATAATACTGCACGTAAAGACGATGTGCAAACTCTCCAAGGTGATCGCAAGAATAAAAGACTGATGGAAATTTTCCTCTCCTTACGATCGCGTTTGTTCGTTGCATATTGGCCGGGGATATCAACAAAATTCCAGCCGCCGTTGCTAGGCAGACCCGCGTAGAGCCGACATTGCTCCTGCCCGGGGTTTGATTGTTAATACAACATGTGTCCCACAATATTGGCACTTCTCTGTTAGGCAAGAACGTTCATCGCGTCACCGTGGCTACGTTCGGCGACCAGTTGTGTCACCTCGAGGCCAAGCCAGTGTCACAAATCTCGGCCAAACATAATCGGATTTGTGAAGGATTGGTCGATGAATGGTTGAGTGAAATAACGAGAGCGAAATATTGCTGTCTCAGTCCGTCAAATATATTGTAGTATCGTGGAAATTAAGATATAAATTTTTTCCTGATTACTTATAATTTATTAATAATGAATTGAATATAGAGGTATTAATTGGACAGAGAACGATGTTTGTTTAACTGAAACTAAATGCGATGCTCGTATCTATCTCAAATAACTTTACAGTTACTTGGCAACTCTCGTCACAACGAATCTAACACGCACACACACACACACTCTCTCTCTCTCTCTCTCTCTCTCTCACTCTCTCTCTCTCTCTCTCTCTCCCTCCCTCCCTCTTTAGCAACTCTGACAACTCGATCAATTCTCTCAACTCTACTCTCCGACGTCTCGATCAACTCTGACTCTCGCAATCCACTCACTTTTCAACTCGCATACTCTGACCTCTCGTTGTTTATTGTTTTTCTCACATCACTGTAAGAACTACGTGACTTTAGTCACATAAGCGCTCTTAAATGTAAACGAACCACAGAAAGACGACGTACACGGTTTTTTCTAATTTCAACCGACCTCTAATTCAAATTACTTTACGATAATACAATATTGTGAGTAAATAAATAAATAAATAACTAAATTATTTACAGCCTAATTCGCGAATCGTTGGTACAAATACAAGTCGCGGAATAAATACTCGATAAATACTCGGAGAAACTCTGCAGATACACTTCGATACTCGTTTATACTCGTTGATGCTCTTCGATACTGTTCGATACTCTCTCGCTCGCGATCGCGTCCGTTCATTTATACTGGTCGGGAAAGAACCGGAAAATTCGAATTCGTCTACGTTTGACGGTTGCATGTAGCGGCGACGTTATTTTGCCCGGAGTTTATTTGTTCTTACATTACTTGTAACCTAACGGTCTTGATACTCCGAGGCAAAACAACAACAGGATTTGAATTGTCCTCTGACTCGTGTGCCGCTACAGATTGAATCATAACTACCTCTAAGTTTTATTATTTAAGTATAGCTATAATAAATAAGCTATAATAGCTATAATAAATAAATAATATATAATAAAGTATTGGGGATCTTCCCAAAAATTCCAAAAGAAAGGCCCCGATGTTCTTTCATCTCCGACATATACGAGGTAGTTGGTAACTGGTGGTACAAGCTTAAAGGTGGTGATTCTACGCGAAAAAAGGAGTCGAAAATGTAGAATAAAAATTTTCTTTTTTAATTTTTCCATCGAGACAACGATCTACAGTGAGATTCGTTATAACGAGACGTGATAAAGTGCACGCGTACCGAGCGAAAATTCAAAGTCGATTTTCTCGAAAACAAAGCCTCAAACGAAAAATTTTTATTCTATTTTTCGACTTCTTTTTTCGCGTAGAATCACCCCCTTTCCGCTTGTACAATGATTTTAATATCGAAAATAGCGATTATTATACTGCGAATATTTATATGAATACGTTATGTTAGAATATATGAAACATAAGGTCCTGTGAAATACGGTCAACAAACGATAAACAATTTTACACGAAGAAAAACAAGAAAAATATAAAGAATAACAGGCTTTGTTTTCAAGAAAATTGATCTTGGAAATATGTTTGAAACATGTAAATTCGGTTAGTTACCGACTAGGCAGACGGAAGTTACTTTACATGCAAAAATAAGTGAAAAATGGGAATAAAATCTGTTCACTGTTCGACACGTATCTAATTTTGCAACCTTCGATAGGCGATTCTTGTAGATTTTTGCAAGCTACACTCGAATTTGTAAACCGTTTTTTCTTTATAACTCACAATTTTCGAAAAAATCAATTTTGAAGAGAATTGCAAATTTTCAACTTTGGAAATATTTTACGTTATTATAGTAGCAGCTATTGAGTTAGGGTTGAGACGAAAAAATTCTGTGGACTCTCCCGAATAAAATGATACGTATTGTTATTGCATTGTGAACATTTAAACAAGTCTAAATAATAATTAGAGCGAAAAGGTATCTCAAACGCAACATTTCTTCTTACATTTCTTAGTTTATTGAAAAAGCTAAAGGTCTAGGAGAAAACCTAACCACAATACGCGATGCAACAAATATTTCTGCTAAGGCAAGCATCATCTACCGCATTTCATTGTCATTAGCACCTCGAGTATCTAATTACCACGATTACTTGTCAAATTCTGTAATAATCATATTTGTACTAGTAAATATCTTCTCTATTGCATAACAACAATGTCTAATCCAGGTGAAGATTCGTTACACGCCCCTGACCCTAATCATGAATCTGCATTGTACTGCACATAAAAATTAATTCAACGATTCCGCATGACTAGATTGAGCTAAATTTTTATGTATTCAAGAATGTAAAACACACATGAAATATATTCAAAGCGTACGTAATGTAGATATTTTTGCATATTTTGTTATATTTAAGCATAAATTAATATTTCAAAACATAAGGAAAGCTAATAATAAGTGAGTTATCGTGCGCCAATATATTTCATAACAAAATAACTCTGATTCATAGATACTTGTTGACACGTTTTCAAACTCTCCTGCTAGTTATATTTTTCTCGCCTTTATACATCTTTTAACACTTGTATTAATTACCACATATACTGCTGCGAATAATTATAAACTCAACCCTATTTTCAGTTTTTTTATGATACTAAAACAAAAATTGAAAGAATCGTTTGTATAATTTCGTATTACAATATAAAACAAAACTGAAGATAGAACAAACAAAAATTGTTTCCTTTCGAACTCTGGAAAAACTTAAATTTCCTCTTAAAATTGTGTTCTTGGCTGTGAAACAATTCAATGATAATTTTGTTATCCTTTTATTTAATATTCAGTGGATTTTCCTTTATTTTTTATTGCTTCTATCAATCTGTGAGGTACACTATACACTGATTTATTAAAAAAACAGGAGAGATATTATCCAAAGAAATTATTGCCTTTTTTTTAGAATTTAATGTATATATTAATTTATAAGTTAATATATGTATTAAAGAATGATATTGTCGCACTCAAATGGAGAGATTCGTGAGATTTATCAACAAAGCTCACTCCCATCATGGTACCAAGTACAAGAAATATTCGTTGCTGCTTTTACGAGGCAACAGTCATCTGGAAGATTGAAACTACTAGCTGCTCTTGCATACAATAAAGTATAGCGGATCAAATGTTTTCTTATGCCACTACAATTAGAAAAGGGCTCAAACGATACTGGAAACTTGACATTCAGTTTCTTCTGGGAATTACAGAAAAACGCTTTAATAGTTTACAAGATTACGATAAAGAAGAATACAAATAGAAAATTTAGGGAATTATTAGTTATGAAAATATTAGGGCTGATTGATAATGTAATGAAATCTTCTGTTTAACGTAGATATCATAATATTGTCATCCGAAAAAGTGCTTCTGGACTGTTGAGGTTATCTGATAGAGGAACGCGTGGATAAATTTCTAATAGAAATATATATTGAAGTAAGCTTAAGTACAGGTATAGTATATGCTGATCCAGATGATGAATTTAGCAGTGTTACATTACAATAGAATATAATAGGGAGCACGTTGATACATTGACAGCAATGGGCGTTACCAAAACATTAATCTTGGTATGTAACTCTAGTTGTAAGTTACAAGAAACAGCAATAAAAATCTACTTATAGCTCTTTTGTTTCTAGACCTTGTGACCCAAAAACAACATTTATATTCAAGGACACAATAATATGGACCTCTCCTTTTCGTTAATTTTTTTGCTTCACTAAGTTCTATTTTCACAGTAACAGCTGTGTCCAGGTCACGAGTATACAGAAGAAAAAGAAGTAGAGTTTTTCTAGAAGTAAATACTTCATCATAGACAAAACATTACATTGTAAATAATTTTTAAATAAGCCGTGTTTCTATATTACTTTTATAACAGTTTAATAGTCTTATTATTGTTGAGGATTGTGGATCTTAGTTGCCGAAATAAGCATATAGCAACACTCACATTACACATAGAAATGATATTAAAATAGTTTCATATTTATTTAATATGTGATTTACAAGATATTCGTAGATACACACTAAACGTGTCTCAGCACTCTTTTTGTCTCACAATCATTTTCTCCGTTCTTTTGTTCTACGAGACGCTGCGCACGCACATACTTGCACACACACTCATACTCACATATATGTGTTAAGGAAATTCGAGGATTTGGAAATACAAATAATTGACTATATTTCACACACAACAGCTATACATCTATATTACACTCTGAAGAACGTCTTGCACGCACGCTTGTCGCCAACCGACTATCCTAGATTCTTCTAACATCTGGCAACAGTCTTTTGTCTCCACTAAGACCTTGACGCCCTCTGACCCTTACACACACACTCTCATGTACAGTGTAAATGTATCACTTCCCGAACAGTAAGAAACAAGAAATTCTGACAGTGAAATAAATAAAAAAACAGAAAAAGATAAAACAGATAATAGGAAACTACAACGGAACAAAGAAAGCTCAAGAAAGTAGACAGTTACAACTAAAATGGCAGAGGAAAGAAACACAAGAGGAAAATTAGAAAAACACATCATAAACAGCAAAATGGCAACAAAAGACAAAGAATAGATAACAACAAGTATAAACAAAGGAAATATAGTTGTGAACACAGGGAATAAGGCATGAAATTTGAAATCCTGAAAAAGATAGATATGTTTAGGGAAATGAGAAATATGAAAGACAAATTAAAGAAGATAAGAAAGGCAAATAATATATTTAGTTACACCTAATACAAGATGTTAAGCTAGAGAAAAATAACAAGAGATAAGGAAACAAGATGGATAGAAGAAGAAGAAAACTTGGAAGTACAAGATAAGATAGATGAACTCAAAGGGATGACGATAAATTAAAAGTGATAAATGAAGCGGGATATATTCAAAAGATAAAAACAAAACACCATTAAAAGTTGTAACAGTTATACTTTCAGACCAGAAGAATAAGATGAGAGTATAAGTAAATGAAAAGATATGGAACATTTGAGGACTATATATATCTGAGATATCTTTATATCTAAGATATAGCATTGCAAAGAAAGGACAAGAGACGGAGACGCATCGACATCTGGCAATCATCTTGCTTGAAGAATAGGGTCTGCGTGTGGCGAGCCACGGGACAGAAAAATTCGGAAGAGTTAATATGAATAATAAATAAGCTGAGTGCGTGTTCTTCATCCTTTTATAGTCGACACTACTTTAACTTTAATAATTAGCACCGTGAGCTTCGTTCGACTCACCGCTACTCTTCGCATCACGTTCCGCGCTAGGTTCATATTTATTCTCTTGCACAAGTTGCTACTTGCACTGATGGTTACTACGATATTGCGACGACGAGCGGTGGCGGCGGTATCGGACAGATGGTGGAAGTTCCTGGAAAAAGGAAGAGGGGCGTCGGCATCAACAGCAATATCAATACCAATACCAATACTAATGCCGCATTCACCGTCACTACTACCGGCTCGGGATCGCTGGAGTCGATGGCGCAAATCAAACTTGGTACGATCGATATGACGACCGCCGACATTGGAACTGAAATTACCAGAGAGATGGAGGAGGTCGGGAGGATTGCCTCCATCTTGAAAAGTCTTAAAGGCAGCTGTATGCGTAGATTGAAGTTAGCGTCCCGGAAGATGAGGGCGGGCGGCGCTAAGCTTCAGCAGCGTACGGTCGTCCCATTTTATCTCGGCACTGCGGGCAGTCTTTAGCTTTCTCAACAGCAAGAACAATATCTCCACGACAGCGATAGAGAAACGGAGAGCGTGTGCGTGAGCGTGTGTGTGTGTGTGTTAATTAACATCTGTTTAATCCATTTATTATTAATAAACTAATTATAATAGTCTACGATACTACAATATATTTAAATCATTGACTTTATGTATATCTGTATCAAAAAACTGTATCAAAATCTTTTACGTATATATTGAAATCATTGACGTTGATGTATATATTAAAAATCATCCTATATAGACATATAAAGTGATTCAGATGATATGGGAAGTACGTAAGCCGATTCACCACAATAAAACGAGGAGAATGGTTTATATAAACATATGCCCAATATAACCGGGGTTTCGAATGGCAGCTTATTTTTTGTTGTAGCATGTAATTTTTTACGTTGTTTGAGTATCATGTAAACATTGTGTTATAGATAGAGCCATTAACATACAAGCTACATTCACTGAATCAGAGTCTGTATGGGAAACGATTTTCGAATCGCCGTTTGCTTGAGAGGAAAATGTTACAAATAATAAACGAGCGTTTTCGAAATACCCGTTCTTAGAGGAAGCTTACAACAAAAGGAAATGCGCGTGTCGGTAAAAGTGTTAGACAAGAACGAGGTTAAGCAGTACGTCGGGGGGGGGGGGGGGGAAGAACAAGAGGAAAGTAAAAAGTGATATGCAACTTGGTAGAGGTTCAGAAGAAAAGTCTGAGGAAATTGTGAAAGGAAAATGTCTGACATAAAATGTGATGATTAAGAAAAGAGTGGGGCATGAAACATGTTATATAAAATATATCTTATATGTTCTATTTTGGTTCATATATATGTCGGAGATAAAAGAACATCGGTGCATTCCCTTTGGAACTTCAGGAAAATCCCTTAACACCGTAATCTATATTCTATCATAGGCATAATTAAACAATTGTCGTCTTTTAATCCGATTGTATTTGTTCGAGATTGGGCTCGAGGCGACAGCCAGTCGCCGAACGTAGCTGCGATCACGGGATGAACGCTTTGTCTAACAAAGGTATGGAGTAATTCTATAGCTCTCCTTAAAAGAAATATTTGTGGCGGCACGCGACAGTAAACATTCCAACGGTTTCTGTCCCCTGGCTCGCCACACGCAGACCCTATTCTTCGAGTAAGATGATTGCCAGATGTCGATGCGTCTCCGCAGTACATGTTCAGCTAGCCTGAGGAGCCGCTATAAATCTTAGGATTTAGTTAACTAAAGTCCTTCAAACAAACAGTCTTTGTCCCAGCTACGAGAAGATAGGAGAGACCTATTTTTCAACGAACGGCGTCTCCAACTAGCAACATTCCCTCGAGGGCGGCTAGCATCTTTTTCTAACCACCAATATGGAAATTGACCAATTAGCAGCAACGTCAATTTCCCTTACTTTCTGAACGAAGGCTATCCTCGACGAATCCGATGATCTCGTGTCCTTAGACACACCCCATCATAGTTTTTCTCTGTGGCATCATCGGGACGGAAATTCATTCTTTCTTGCGATCTCATCGACGAAAAGAGTAACCCCATACGACCAGTGAATATTACGCGTTTTATTAACAAAGAGTCCGACTTAGATTTTGTGAGCCCGTACATCTACTATCCCGTTGACCGCGGATTCGTTATTGCACTTAGGATCATTGTCATTAGTTTCTCGAGTATCTCATTACCACGGTTACTTGTCCGATTCTATAATAATCGCAGTTGCACTAGTCAATGTCTTCCCTATTGCACAACGACAATGTGTAATCCAAATGAAGATTCGTTTCACGCCCCTACCCCTAATTCTAATGTAAACCCGACATTTATAATGTAAAAAATGTATATGTAATACAAAAAGAATGCAGAATATAGGTACTAATGTTTAATCTGATTTTCTGTAATTTTGACAGTTTTGTAATCTTTTATTTTTATATTTTTATATTTTCTATATCTTTGTGCTCTTGTATTTTTCATACAATTTTATACTCAAGTAACAGTATAAAAAGGATACGAAAAGTATGGAATGGCAATGCATGTAACGGTACGTGAATGTTACGCGTGCGCAAGATAACCAGGAGAGGTTGTATAGGAATCAAGAGGTCGTTGGACAAAGAGAACGTTTTTTAGCATTACCTTATGTTTAAGACATTCATATATTCTGCAGATATTAGTTCCTATCAGTATACCCACGTCGTTATTAACAAGATGTTTATGTATTTCCATTATCTTTGTTTTAAAATTCACTGTTATTTTGGGAATTTGTTAAAAAATCTCTTAATCCTTTTAGGAGATGTATCACTCTAAACTGAGATCTAAACTCAGATCACAGGTTTTTTTTTATTTTATAGATTAGATTCACAATTTGTCCAGTTTGGACATTTGGTAGAATTTTTTAGCTGTTAGATTATTATGTGGGTAGCTACCCCCAGTGGGATACCATCTTCGTGTTTGTTTGGTTGTGTCCTTTGTGAGGTCTGCTGGGTATTTCCCTTTCAGCCTTCTATCCATGTTTGAGGTGTTGATCGTTTCCGCAGCTAGCCAGTTTGGCTGTGTTCCTATTCTTTCTTTGTATTTTTCTGCGTGTCTGCTAATTTTCTCTTTGACCATTGGTATTCCCAGGTCCTTCCGTATGCCTTCGCTTCTAACGTACCATGGGGCGTTTACTATTGTTCTAAGAATTTTAGCTTGTACTGTCTCTATTTTGTTTATATGGCTCATTGCCGCTGCCCCCCATAGTGGTATTCCGTACGTCCAGATAGGTTTTATGATCGTTTTGTATATTTCTAATTTATTTTCTATGCTTAATTTGGATTTTCGACTTGTTAGCCAATGCATTTGTCTCCTAGTTGTCTGTATTTTGTCTATTATTGATTTAGTATGCTGTTTCTATGTGAGTTGTGTTTCTAGGTGGTCTAGTCCTAGGTATTTGACTTGCCTTGTTTGCGGTATGTGCGTGCCGTTCGGTAGGATGTTTGATGGTGTCTGTCTTCGCAGTGTGAGTGTAATATGGTTGCATTTATCGGGGTTTGCTTTTATTTGTTTATCTTGCAGCCACTTTTCTATTTTTGTGATATGTTCTTGTAGTAATTTGACTGCTGTTTCTGGGTTAGTGTGCCTGACTAGTACAGCTGTGTCGTCCGTGAGTGTCAGTATTTTGCTATTGGTAGTTGTTGGTATGTTTTGTGTATAGTATTGATCCTAAGACGCTTCCTCGCGGAACCCCTGCCTTTATGTCTTTAACTTCAGAGTATGTGCCCTTGATTTTTATTACGAAGGTTCTGCTGCTTAAGTAAGATTTTATTAATTGGTATATTTGCTCCGGAAATTGTTTCCTGATTGTTTGTAGTAGGCTTTCGTGGTTTATTTTGTCAAATGCTTTATCTATGTCCATAGAGAGGGCTGTACAGTATTGTTTGTTTTCTAATGCTAGTATTATTTCTTTAATGAGCCTGTGCATTTGCTCTATAGTGGAGTGTATGTTTCTGAATCGAAATTGGTGATCTGGTATTAATTTTTCCTTCTATATTATTGGTTTTATGCGGTTGCATATTATTTCCTCTAGTATTTTGGAAAACACAGGAAGTAGTGATATTGGTCTGTAAGATGCAGTTTGGTGTGGTTCTTTGCCTGGTTTAGGTAACATTATGTCCTGTGCTAGTTTCCACAGTTTAGGAAAGTATTGGATTCTTA